>NW_010529755.1:0-50481 GCF_000687285.1 Phaethon lepturus
AGTTGTGAAGTCCATCCTTCTCCCGCACCTTATAAGGAAATAAGGACAAAGAAGAGACTACGTTGTCTGATCTATGTGTTCATTTTATTTATATTAAGATCAATGAAATTTGGAGGTCATGTAGTCCAACTTTTTTCTTAAAGCACTTGGTTGACAGCAGGTGGTGTGAGGGCTTTGTCTCTCAAGACTTGGTCTTGAAAACTTTTAGGGATGGAAACTACACAGCCTCTGTGGAGAGGTTATGGCCTCTTAATAGCAATGGCAGCACTGCATTACGGGCCACATGGTTAGAGGTGAATCTTAGTAAAGGTAAATAAAGTTTTATGGACAGAAATGTGTAATTGGAATTTGCTACCACAAATAGTATCATTTGCTTCTGATGTTGGCTTATTAGCAATTTTGGAATACATAGCATTGCTTTGCTTGGTGAGTCAGTTTGCAAGATGATAAGCATTGCTTTCCTTGTAAGAGCTAAGATTGGAGGTATTTTTTTCTTCAAAAGTCTGGTCTTTTCTTTGCAGAACAGAAAAAAAAAATCTATTGTGTGTCCTGTACTAATTAATCTCTGTTAATCTCTGTTACCTCATGAATAATGTTAAACAACCCTGGAATGCGAGTTCTCTGTAATTAAGCTGTCTTCTCCAGAGTTTTCTCTACTTACTTTAAGATTAAGAACTCCAGGAGTAAAAATATTTTCAAATATGTATTACTTCAAAGCAAATGGAGAGGGACTTGTTATAATCTATGATGTCATACATCCTCTCAGGACATCAGTTGTTTTGTGTATTTTATTGAACTAGCTAAGATAATCATGTTTTGTGCCATACTCTCTAAAGGGCAACTGTAGCTCACCCTGAAATTGGAGATCTGCATTCTTCGACAAGGCAGGAGGTTGGACAGGCGGGAGTGCAGGGCTGGCTGTAGGGCTGAGCATATTATTCAGTTGAATGATCAAGGGAAGATCAATCTGGGAAAGCAAGCTTGCTATGCCGTTACTTTTTTTTTTTTTGTCCCTGCCCCCCTTCATTAAGTTCTTCTCTTCAAGCATTGCACTACCGCTTCTGAATCCCTTCTAGACAGTCTGGTGGTTACTCCACCTTCTAGAGCCATCCCCTGAAGAGGACAAATTCTCTTCTAGTGATTTCATTAGGACTGATCTCAACTGCTGCATGCTAATGGAAAGTTTTCATGTTTTAGGTTCCTGCACACAAATCTAATTTGAAAATATCTCAGCATAGTTGAGTGGGATTTAGCAGTCTTAATGTCATGTTAGATGTCCTGTGCTATTTACCCATGGCTAGAAGACTGCTTCAGAAGGTGTACTGTAGAATCCAGTTTTATAACTGACTGTCCCATTTGGATGTCATTAGATACCTATATTTAGCCAGTCTCAACCACAACATTTCCTGGCTTCGAATGTCTGTTTAGAAGACCACCATGGTGCTTGACCACTAAGGTCCATTTGCCCTTTCAACCAAAACTCTGTAACTGCTCATGTACTGACAGCTTTTCTCTATTATGATACTTGTCAGAATTTATTATGTATGTTGGGCTTATTTTATGCCACTGAGCTGGCACAAACTTGCAGGCCCAGAAAAATTTGGGCCCTTACAGATCACAACCGGTCTAATATCATTGAATTAATTATATATCACATTGAGCAAAAAGTTGGATCTTGTATTTCCACGAAATAGTATATTGGAGTGCGAAAAACCCCTGGACAAATTTGGGATCTTAAGAAAATGCACCAACTGACATAAATAACAAAAAAACTCTACAATGGCTTAATGTATTGTGTTTCACTGAATGTGAATACCGTAGCTGAGAGGAAACAAGCTCTGCAACCAGAAGCAGAAAAGGTGACAGAATGAATTAACAATGACAACTAGCCAGAGGCCAGTTATCCCAGTGGGATATTGAAAGCAAATCTAGCCTCTTGCTCTGTGACTGCAGGAGAATTGTTTAGGGTGAGACCAGTGGAAATGACCCAGAAAAAGTTAGCAAAGGTGAAACCAGAGAATTCAGCAATGAAGAAATTTCCTAATTCTCAAGAAGGGAACGTGAAAACAGAACAGATAGGATTGTGAACCATTGAATATTTTTAAAAGGTAAACTCAAGAAAACTGATTTTGTTTTTGTGTTATGGAAGAGTTACAGGCCTAAGTGCAAAAAGTCAGATCATTAATGACACATCCCAGATGCTAACCAAGAATCAGCAGCCTAGTTCTGGGGCAGCTAACGCTTTATCTGTAATTGGCTTACACTGCACAACACTGGTAGTGCTGTTTTTTCTTGTTGTTTTCGGTAAAATCTAGCTGTTACTGTTTGCAGTTCCTCTGGGGTGACTAGAGATCTCTGATACTTACCAGTTCTGTTAGAAGGTGGCAAACAGGGAGCAATAAAAATTAGATAAGTGTGGAGCCATTTCTGCAACTCCTGCTAATACCTTGACCCAAACACTTGTTCAAGGACTTTGGAGTATATTTGAGGACTTAACTGCCAAAAGCAAGAAGGTTTCTTGACTTGGGAGAGTAGTTTAAAGTGAACAGTGCATTTAAGAAAGCTAACAAAGCTTCTCTGTAAATGAAGTTCAAACATAACTCTATTTTACTTGTAGAATTTACAGCACACCGAGTGGTGCTCTTCTTCATATGCCTTTTTTTAACTCATTAGACACAGAATCACAGAATCATTAAGGTTGGAAAAGACCTTTAAGATCATCAAGTCCAACCATCAATGCAACACTACCATGCCCACTAGACCATGTCCTGAAGTGCCACTTCATGGTCTTCCATGTATGGCATACTCTTCCAGTGTCATACATCTATAGACACTAAAGCTGAAAAAGATAATATCAGATAATATCAAACAGGTAAGTTTATTTGCAGTTTTGACATGGTATATATGAATTCTGTTCATGGTTTGACATTAATTAGGATTCTGCATATGTGACATTGCATTTTCTGATAGGTTGCTTAGAGGAATAATGCAGAAAAATATTTCTTAGTGGTCTAATGTATCTTTACTGAACTTTTTATAGTTTGACTTATGTTAATTAGGATCATTATGAGATTTGTTAGGTGGCAATGATTATGAAAAGTCAAAACACTTTATGACAGTGTGTCAATACTTCGCATATTTGAGAATGCTTGGTAAGTTATTAGGGTATATAAATGAAGTATTCTCTAAAACAGATTTAATTCTAAATTTGTGCAAGATCAGGACCAGATTCTTTTTTTTTAGTATTTTTCATGTGTTCTAAACAGTTTTTTTCAGAATCAATACTTCCTTATTTCTTTATGGCAGTAGTTCATCATTGTTCTAAAATCAAAAGCTTTTCAAATTAGCTCATTCTCCTAAATTTAGCATGAGATATGAAATCATTAATTACTCCCAAACTAGTTACAAGCTTTGAAAATACCATTGCTGTACATTTAATTATTCCACTTAGAGCTCCAATTTTGAACAGCCCTTAAAAATAAAAAACATACGTTACTGTAGTACTGACTTTATAAATTTGGCAGGGTAAACATCTTAACATTTTCATGTCCCCCTGCAAGGGACAGTCCAATTCCTAAGCTGTTGTCTGTTTCTTTCAGTATCATGCAAAGAAAAACAGTATTATCTGAACATATTGAAAAGTTTGTTGTTCTGTTTCAGTGAAAGCTGCCGAATTGTCAGGCTTCTGATATCTTCAGTTCAGACTCGCAAGACTGACAGAAAACTAAGCTTTTGGTTAGTCTTCAACTAGTAAGTAGTTTCTCATATTTTCATCGTTTTCATTCACCTCCAATAAACTGTTTAGGTTGTCTTAGTTAAATAACTAAGTTTTTAAAGTTACTTCCCCATTATTTTAACTTTCTTTTCTATAAAAGCATTTTTATCTAATGTCTGGTACTCCTTTAAAGACTATAACACATTTAAGTCAGCATTTATAAGTGCTTTAGCAAAAAAAGAGCATTTTCTTAGCATGCTTGTTCAGCATCTATCAGAGTGCTGTTCGGTGACCTGTGTTACTCCGAGAGTGCGAAGCGTTAAGTAGGAATAAGAATTCAGTGGATGGTCTGTAACAAATACATTGTTCCGTTAGACTAATAGAGTAGGTGAAGAATGGTATCCAAGCAGCTAAGGTATATTATTATCCACCTATTTAATTTTCAGATTGATCATTTTTCTTAATATTTTACATACTTAATATGTAAGTTCATACCAATCTTGTCTTTAGGTTTTTTTAATTCCTTTAGAAAAATTGTAAGCCACTCATTCAAAGCTCTTGTGGTCTTACTATACCCATTGTCTGTCATAATATTTTTTTTCACTCTTATTCTTTTGCTTTGTTTCTAAACCTGAAGAAGAAAACTGGGTTGATACGAAAGCAAGAAGTTTAAGATTTGAAGTAGGGAAATTATAAGGGAAAAAAAACCACAAAGCTGCAAAATGTGGGGAAGATAGCTGTAACATTTCAATGGTACTTGCAGATTCTGCTCAGAAAACAGACTTAACCTTTGAAAAATGATGCTGGTGGAAATTGGAGATCTGATGCAAGGTCTAGGTCACTTCTCATCAAAATATAGTGATTTTACTTCCCCCTCCACCCCAGAATATACAAATGTTATTTTAATTTTCAGAAAAGGAAAAAACAAAACACCAAACAACAACAACAAAACCAAACCAAAACCAAATCAAAACCTAGTTATTTGACAAGTACCTCAGTCTGAGTTGCAATATTTGAACTGGTCTCAAAAATATGTATTTGGATCTGTTCCCAAAATGTTCTTCTGTTCTTAAACAATAGCAATCCATGAAAACTAGCAATGCTTATTTATTTATTTGTTGTTTGGTGAAATAGAAATTACAATTTTAGTAGTGGAAAACTTTTCTAATGACTCAGTCCAATAATATAATCCAAATTTACCGCTTAGCAATATCAAAAATAAAGATATATTCCTCTGTAGGCAACAAGTGCCAAGTTTGTTTATTTTAGAATTTGATAGCTCAGCTTGATCGTGTCATTCACTTCTGTTTAACTTATAAAATAACAGACTGAGAATTATGTCTGCATTTTTAATGCTGTTCTATTAATTTAAACCTAACAAAAATAGATCTTGATTGAACTGATTGAATTTGTGGGAAAGGTGGTGGAATTCAAATGTTTACTTCAGTGAGCTCTCATAGATGAAGGCAATATCTAACCTAAATTGGAAAGCAAAATTAAGCTTAAATTCAGTGAAAAATAAAACAGGAATCAAGTATTAGAAATTAAAGAAAGAAAAATAAATTTTTTTATCAGATGAACTATCTAACCCAAGGTGAGAGTAGCTGTAGAAATTTGCTAATTTGGGATGTTTGGGATTTTATATCACTCTAACCATTTAAATGTAGTCTGAATGTATGTGGAAATTAAAATATTTTTTCTAATTTCATAACAAGTTAATGAAATTTACAGGTGTAGAAATTACTACATGAAAGTGCACATCTGTGTCATTCAAAAGGTTAGGTGAAATGATTACATGTGCCCTGTCTTCAGACATGTACAAGAAGGCAACGTGTTCAGTCATACACTTGCTCATAGCCTGAGAATGTTAACATAAATCATGAGAGTGGTTTTTTGTTGGTAATACATCTAAGTAACTGCAGTGTGCATCGTGTCAGGTATTACTATTGAGTTAGAGGGGAAGGATATTTTAAGCATACAGGATGCAGGTGTTTTTTCAATGTCATTGAATGTCATGAATTTTTTTCAACACTTAACTCTTGCATAATTGTGGTTTGCTTCTGTATTTTCTTCTATCATTTTAACATAAAAGCAAAAGAGCTCTTATAGGGAGCGAAGCCAGGTTTTTATCTGGTGTCCTAAAAAAGCAAGAGCATGATTGATGTCAGTGAGCCACAGCTAAAGACATTGCTGCTTGAGTGGTGTGACCATGTGCCTGATATCGAGTAGGTGAAAGTCTAACAGAGAGAGGTGGAATAAAGGCATTCATTTACAAAAGACTCATCAGATGACACACTCACAAATTCATGATCTTTTTGAGGACTATTACAATGTGTACACTTTCAAATCCTTTGAATAGCTTTAGCTGTGCAGCTTCCTTTTATGTCAGCAGGAGACGTGTTTTGCTGTGATAAGACTTAGCTGAGTTTTTCACATACTTTGTTACTAAGCAGATCAGACCTTGATCACTTTTATTATGGCATGCTATGCATTCTGAAAGTATGTTTAAGTGAGTAGTAGATTCATTATGTAATGAAGCAAATTATAAGTAATCAGTGTAATTTTTCATATTGTCTCAGCAGTTTCATTTTCATTTATAGTTTTATGTAATATAATTGCCTGAACATTCACAGTTTTTCAGTATATCATGGCTACTACTATTTTATCCTTGGTTCATATTTCCCTTTTTTTTAATTAGAAGAAAAGGAGAAAGTTTTATTTTGGGAACTTGGATTACTAGTTATGAAGGGAACAAAAGTACTTCCATCTCAGTTTTTGTTAAAATTTCTGTTGACTTGATTAGTTTTAGGATTGATTTCTGTGGCCCTGGTACTGTCCAGTGAACTGAGAGTGGGTTGTTACATGCTCAATAAATACCCATCACATATGCTTTTAGGAAAGAAAAAAAAAATCCATCTCTCACAAATATTTGGTGTTTCAGTAAAAGAGCTCTTGAACATAAGTAAAATATTATACTGACAAAAAGTAGCGTGTTGTAGTAAAATATGAGCGAATAAACCATCAGCTGTACTACAGCAGGACTTGAAGCTCCTGATCTTAAAGGAAAAATAGCTGTTGGCCAGCATTCAGTCATTTTAGTTTGAAGGCAAACTAGGCCATGGAAGAAATGAAGACATGTTTCTATGGTGTTGGTTTCTAATAACATCAGAATAGTTGCTATGGTTGTAAGAAATATTGTATCATCTTTGTTTGAAGGATCTCCACTCACCAGGAAGGATGAGTTGGTCCAGACACAGCTATATTGGCTTCATGGTGTAGGAAGACTTCTCTGTGGCAAGAAATGCATCGCCTTTTGATTCAGGATAGTTTTAACATTCTCTAAGATACATTGTCATGAACTAGGGTGTAGCCCAACTGCTCTGCTGCATCCTGTAGAAATGTAAACAGTCTAAAACGCAAGATGCATTTAAAAAATACATGTGTGAATTTTGAATTGGTGGAAGCACTTGTAACGTGGGTTTTCAATTAAATTTGTCACAGGAGTGTAATAGAGAGCTAGATTAGGAACTAGCACCTTGTTGTATATGAAAACAAATGAGGTGAAGAAGCATATGTCTAGAAATGAATATGTATCTTTAAGAATGTAGGAGCTTCAGAGAAACATGGTGTGCTAAGACTTAATTGACTAATTTGGGATTAAAGGTTAGGAAAGCATAAGTATATATCATT
Organism: Phaethon lepturus; assembly: GCF_000687285.1. Taxonomy (NCBI): domain Eukaryota; kingdom Metazoa; phylum Chordata; class Aves; order Phaethontiformes; family Phaethontidae; genus Phaethon; species Phaethon lepturus. Next base: position 7,406 of record NW_010529755.1, read on the forward strand.
TAAATGTAACAGTGATAGAAAACTATTAATTCCTACACAGACTTGAAAATGAGTTGGCTTTAAAGTGGTGCAGGCAGAGGAGATTGTCTGTTTTGTTTCTTCCTGATGATACACTGGAAGATCCAGGCACAGTCCAAACGTGATCAGTTGATTTTACAAAATATATTCAGCAAATGAGTTTATGAAGAAAAGTGGCTACTAGAAATGTATTTCAACTTTGAAGAAATACACCCATCTAACCTCTTTTGCAGTCTGCTAAAAAAAAAAAAAAAGTACTCTTAACAGAACACAGTTTCTGATCAGCATTACGACCCAATGTTCTGCTTTTTGGTTATCATCTCTTCTGCAGAAATGGTAGATAGCATCTCTTATGCTTGTGGTCTATTAAGTTTTACCACTTTCCCAAGAATCATACTAAGAAATAATTAAGTACAATTTTGGATTTTGCCCCATAACCATTTATAAAAAGACTGAAAAAGATGCTATTTTCTATCATTTGTTAACCCATAGATATAAAAAATTGACACGGTGAAATTTTCTTTCACCATTTGTAAATAATTAAAAAAATGAAAACGCCATGAAACTTCCCAGTCATAAACTACTCAGGTAGTGCAAACTTTAGATTTGACCAATAAGGACGAGCTGTTTAGAGTAAGGTTTGGCTTGTTCGTTTAGTGTTGTTTGCTTTTTTAATTAAGCAGGAAAATAAAAGCTCTCTATTTAGGAAGACACCTTCATGCTTTGAGTTTAACTTTTCCTGCAGAAATCTAATGTAAAAGGAATGTTTGAATGGTAAATTATAATGATAAATACTGCAGTCTGCTCCTACTGTTGGCATGTCATTCCTTTTTCGTTTGGAATGACTTGTGTGTTTAGAATTAAACATCTTGATTCAGGTTATACAATTGTAAATAGATGTAAAAGGAAAGGGATTTGAGGTAGACATGCTATGAGAATTGGATAAGATTTTGGTTGTAATACAAAGACAAACTGGTGGGTGATTAATATTCAGCGAGGCCAATGAAAATTTAATTCAACTAATTTAGGTAACAGAGCATCTCATTTTCTTTGCATTCCCAGTGCAAATGCTATTTTCATCTCCATGGTGGTTCATATCGGCTAATTTCTGCACAACTACAGTTGCTGACAGTGGGAGAAACACTGTCTTGGTCTTACAAGGACTCTTTGAAGCCTACAGAGCAGCATTGGCACAGACTGTTAGTAATATTTGAAATTACTTTTCTGAAAGTAACTTATCTCATCCTAACACACCTTATATTTTTGTCTGCTGTAATTTTCTTTCTTGTGGCCCTTTCTGGAAACACAAAGAAAGCCATAGTGAATAAGTATAGAGTGTAGAATTCATTAAAAGCTGTTTAAATACTGTGTAGAGGATGTACCGGGAAAAACACACAGAATGAATATTGATTTGTAATGTGTGTTGGGAGTGGGAGAACAATGAATTTCAGAAGTTGCTTGCCTTTGATTATTTAAAATATTTTTTCTGTTTTTACTGACCAAAAAAATCTGTCTAGAACTGTGTATTCCTACAGGACTGTGAAGAATCCTCTATATTTTTAAACAATTATTAGAAATGAATTAGCAGGAATCTGTGTGCTTATTAAAGGATGATAACTATAGTGTCTTTTCTGCAAGAGGGCAGCAGGCAGATTTTTTTTTTTTCCTGTGAAATTAAAATTTTAATGCTTCTGTTAGAATGCATATTCAAGAGAAGAGGAATATGAGGGCTTTTTCTGCGCCTTTTGTGGTGTGTGGTGTTTTAGGTTTTTTTGTATAAGTGTGTACAAATCTCAGGTAAGCATTTCTGATACCTGGTTAAAATAAGTCTGTCCTTTTTGTGTGCCCCAGAAGTCCACACAAGGACTGTGCAAATTTCAACAATCAGAGAAATTACAGCAGTTAAAAAATATAGAACTGCAAAATGGATCAATAAGGTACAAAATCTGTTACTGTAGTTGTTTTAAGTTTCTAAGGAATATCTGTCCCTTCTGCTCCCACTTTACCCTAATAAACTGGGAAACAAGTTTTTGAAAATTTCACAGAAAGATGAGATTCAGTTTACTGCCCCAGAGTATAAGCCAGTATATTTTTCATTTCGTCCTCACTCTTTCATGTTCTCTCTGGCCTTGTGAGTCTTTGTGTTCTGGGCAGAATTTAATAGAAATTCAGACAAAGAGTGGTCATGATTTTCTCTCCCAGCACAAGGTGCAGCAGCTGGTCCAGGGCCTGGTCTATTGGGACATCAGGAGGAGTTGGTCAAGAAGAATGGAACTGAAGCAGGGTTCTCTCATTTTAACTGACTGCTCAAATCATTGATCTACTATTGAATGTGAAGTATCCCATTACCACCATTGTATCTTAAAAATGTAAGGGTAGCTTCTAATTTTTCTGTGCAACTTGGTCTTATGAATCTGTTTAGTTAATTGATTAAACTGTGTTTTGATCTTATTTTAATATTTTCCTCTTTTTTTGTCAGAGTTGAACAGAAGGAGTGAGACAGCGAGACTTTTCTGGATTTTTCTTGCAATGTTTATTGCTTCTACAGGAGCATATAGCACAAAGAATCATTCTAAAATTCTCTAAATTTCTAAGGTTTTCCATGCCATTTTTGCATAACCAAATGATAAAGATGAGGACAGTGCAGATTAATGAGAGACAGCTGACTACTTGCAGATTTTGTTCATTATTAATTATGCACACTTTGATTAACTCATTAATTAAAAACAATTAAGTATCTCTTGGTGGACTCCTAAACTGTACCTAGTTACGAATAATTGATGAAAATATTTTTGAGGGACTGTTTCAGAATACTTAGTGATATGCCTAACCTTGTCTAAAGGTTGTGAAAAGAAAATAATTACTATTTAGTCATATGTGTATATATACATATAAAAGATGTTATGCTTTCATAAAGTAAATTGGCACCACCCAATGTTTAAATACTGGTTGCAGGTTTGAAGAAATAATCTGCCTTTGCTCTGTGGACAGTACTTACAACATGTCTAGTGTACTTACTTTTCTGATTTTGAATATGAAGCACTCTGGTTCTCAGAAAGTGAGGTTTCAGTTATGGGACAGAGAACAAATGGACAGAAGTACCAGGATTATTTAATTTATTTTGATATGCTTTTTATTTATAAATGTATGCCACATGCAAAATATTTTTAAACAGGATGATATTTACTAAGAGAGAGGCTCAATCCAGGTTGCATGTACAAGCTCTTGTGTGTTAAGATTTCTTAACCAGAGTCCTCCTGGACAACTCATTGGATATCTGCTTTTCTTCAGAGTCCAGATTTTTTTTTTCTCTGTAGAGATTGCCTTTTGAAGGCATACAGCTTTAAGGCTGTGACCTAATTTCAAACATAGTATATATTCATTATCCTTCTCTACTTAGTTTCTCACGAATGCATGTTACAACTGCTTTTTTCCCCCTGTTCTTAGTAGTATGCTTTAAGAGATACCCCATGGTAATATGTTGACCCTGAGCAGTAGGACTTGAGATAGTTACAAATGTGAATACTTGGCTCTTTGATAATACGGTGTAAAGTCAGTGGTCTTTAGTTTTCTTCTGTAAATTGTGTAAGGCAAACAGCCCACCCTGCTTGCATGGCCTTGCCCTGTATGAAATGCTTCTACATGCTCCCATTTTTGCCACTACCCAAAATGCAAACATGAATTCTACAGTCTGGGATCTGTACTACCTTAGTCTTGTTTGGACATTTATTCCAAAGCAAACCATAGTAAAGCTGTACTAAATCAGAGCGGTAGCCTTTTGTTTTCCATTTGGATGGATGTAGTCCACTTCATAAAGTGCTCTGTGCTGTGGAGTCATTTGGTAAATACCAACGCGCTCCAGCACTGACGCACCCCTGTTTTGGCTCCCAGAAGCAGAACGTGATTTATATAAGCTGTCACAGTATTAACATTAGTAATGCTTTCTTCCTCAGCTCTCTGAGAATTAAGTTGTTTGCCTTTTGAATACAAAGTGCAACAAAGTAGGAACTGTATTGAATGGCACTATGAATTTTTAGGTAATAAAAACAATATGTCAGCAAATAATGGTTGGAAAGCAGATTCCCCCAAAACCATTTTAGTGGTTTTATTCATGTTTTTTCCTAGCCAGCATTATGCCCTTATAATTTAGTTTTCCTTTGGTTATGTATATGTTCATTATCAAGAGGTAGTTTAACCTATCTTTGTATTCTTTCCAAAAAGACAAGACTCTGTTTTTGTCCCTCTCAGTCAGAGTTCATTCCCTGTTTTTGTCTGAAATATGCCAAGACAGTAGCAGTGGAAATAGTTCAGGACTTTTGTCAACATCATACTCCTGTAAATCAAACAGTCCACGCTGATGAAAATAGAACTTTTATATGTAAGGAAGAAAGGTAAACTGTTCACCACGCAACCTTCATTTTTTACCATATCCTCACTGAAACTATAACCTGCCTCCATGTAACTTCAGTGGTGAATTCAGAGCTATTGGTTTGTGGACATTGTAACCAAAAAAAGCTCACAAGCAGATTCCTGCTTATTTTGGTTTCCTCAGTTTTAGTTTACTCAGTTTATTTTGAGACCCTGCATTTCTAAAATATTTGGGAATCTCTTTGCCTATCTTGAGTTGACTACAGGCATATGAAGGAATTCAGAATAGCAAATTAATTTATGGAAACACTGATACTCGGATGTTTTCTCTGGAGAATATCCCTTGTCTCTAGAATAAAGTTTGTTTTCTAATGTTATTTTCTGCTATAGGAGTTTACTTGCAGAGAGTGCCCTATCATATTGATATTTTCTTATGTATAGCTCTTCTCACCAAAAGTGGTTATTGTTATTCCCTACAGTGCTCACTACCACAAAACTTACTGGTAGCAGGATTTTTACTTCTCATTAAATGTTTTCCTGCTTTTCAGATTTTACTTTGTGAAATAAACTTTCCCAGTGTGCTAACTGAAGTATTTGTGTCAGTGGTTTATAAACAGAAAAAAAAGGGATTCTGGTAGAAGGGGAAAGCCTTGGCTTATCGTTCCTGTTGCTTGCCATGAATACTCTACGGAAAATTTCCAATCAACTTGTGAACAGGAACAGTGCCCACATAGCAGATGGCTATGAGTGTAAGCATACAGAAGACCATGTCCATGCATTAAATGTGTTTACTGAGGGCAGATTTCCCAGTCTAAAATTTCATGTACCTGCATTGTGCCAATGATTGAGAGGATATGCTACTATTGGTCAATAGTAATGTTTTTCTTATATGCATAAAAAGTCTTCCATGAAGAGAAAACAAACTTTTTGTTTTGTTGCATATGGGTTTAACAAGGATTTTTAAAATTTCTTTTTAAAATTCATAGTAAGAATTTTAATGAAAACCAAAAAGAAGCAACTATGTTATCATCTAAGAGAAGATGAATTATTGCATAAAATTAATATAGCTGTTTGTGCCCAATTTTCAGACTTAATAAATGAAAGTGAGATTCATTAGTTCCTCAGATATTCTGTTGAAAGACTGTTTTATAACCAGATCCTGTGACGCTTATCTGTATTGTTAGATTACTGCAGAGGGACTTGCTCACAGGAATACATTTGCAGAATGTTACCATTGGTTTGCTTCATTGGAGTGTGTTCCTCTCTTGTTTTTTATGAGAGAAACTTTTATCATTCTCGCTTATTTCACAATATGTTGTGTCTGTTGACAAAATCAGCAAGCAATTGCAGGGTAATCTGTTCTAGATTCTTGGTCTTGAATCACATTTTTCTTACCATATAAATATAATGTATAATTTGAAATAAATATAGATATTAAATCTACTTAGCAATCCTGGTCAAGTGAAATAATCAATAGGTGGTCTTAAAAACCATAAGTAAAAGAAAAACGATGGAAACTGACCACAGTGTTTGAGTGAGTACCAAAATTTATTTTTTTAATATGAGTAGAACTAGTGTCCCTGTACTTTAAACTACATGAGAAGTGTAGCTAGGATGATTAACTGAAATTTATTATCAGATTATTACTGAGGTCAAAGCTATACTATTTGAAACGCAGCATTATTGAAAGCATTAGTAAAAGATTTTTACTGTTAACACCACCATAATAGAAAGAAATAATACTTTACAACATGATTTTTTCTATTCAGCTCTTCTGTATTTTAGAACTTTCTCAATGTGAGCTGTTACAATTTTTAAACATATATTTAAATATATCTCTATTGTTGTTATTCAAAAGATTAGATATTGAAGGCTGTAAACTGCTGTGTGATGGATTGAAGACTGGAGGAAAAAAATTGAAAATATGATGCTCATTTACTCCTTTGGGAAGAGGAGGCACTGTCAGCTATTTTCTTATATATTCAATATTACTAGTCTTCACTGTTCTTTATGCCGGTGAGAATGTCATCGTTTGGGAAAACGAAAACCTCATTGCTTCTTCAGGACTTGTATTTGCAAAACAGTCAAGTAGTAATACTGAGATGCCAAAAAAGCTTGGTTCCTGCCAGGAGAAGATTACTTTATTGTATAAATGAAGGTAATTTGTGGGAGGCATTTTTTGAAAGCCCCATTCAAACCACAGACTGTTTTTATTTTAGATTACAGAAACATCTGCAAATATTCCACTTTGCAGAATATTTGATTAAAACTGTTGTGTTTCTTGGGTCTGTTACAGAGGGTCAGCAGAGATTGGCTGACTTCAGAAGGCAGGTCCCTAGGCATATGGTACTACCATCTGAGTAAAGATGGTAAAATCTTGTACCTAGGTAAGTTAGAGTAATTTAGGTAATGCATTATTTGCTCTGAGACAGGGCTTTCAATAACCTTGTTTGAACTTCAGTATTGAAAAATATGCTTGTTGTTTGAATTTTGGAGAATAGTGTATACTATCTCAAGAGGTAGGAGGGGTATGATTTCAGGTACACAGCAATTCCATTTTAGGCAGGATATAGAACCAAGGATTTCTGACTTAATTTTCAAATTTCTTTCCTTCTCCTGCTTGCGGCATATATACATTGTGAACTGATTCTGTCCTCCTCTCCCCTACAGAAAATGCTTGATCTAAAAGGGTCTTGCATATGATTCTGTGTTCAGTTGCTGCAAGGCAAGCAACATGTTCCGTATTTTTACATTTTATGGTTTTGAACCTAACAAAACAATTCAAGGCTCTTCTTTTTTTTTTTTTTAATATATTTAATATGCTAATCACTAACATCCGATTACATTATGCAATGTGTAGTCTGGACTACAAAAGAATTATTTAGCTTTAAGTAAAACTTTATCAGTTTAGCAAGCTATGTATATTTTCGCTTGATTTTAATAAACTAGCCATATCTGCTTGTTTACTTTGTTGTATTTACTCACAAGTCTTTGTCTAAACAGTGAATTAAAATATCTCTATTTAAGATGTTAACTGCATTCAACATTAATTTAATAAATTGAACAATGCTTAGTGCAAGTACTATAGCCTTGAGTAATTTGGATAATTGAATAATACCACTTTTTCTAGAGAAAACCATTTGTAGCAGCAAAGGAAAGCAGAGTGCAAACTCCAAATGTTATGTTGATAAATGTTTTGTAAAACCTGCTGATCCCATTGCATATGCGTGGATAAGGCATCTAGACACTGACATTCTCTTAACGTTATTTATAGCTACAGCAAAAAGCAAATGATAAGTGCACTCAAGTGCACAGAATGTTAAGTGTTTAAGATGGCAGCTTAAAAAGAGATCATCGCACTCAGAGGAGAAATAGCCCTTAGGGTGTTCACAGTAGGAAGAACCCCAGAGACCAGATGAAAGCAGGTGTTGAAATGACAGCGTAATTCTTCTTTCTATTGAAGATGTTGAGAGTTTAGTTGAAGGGATTGCAGTTTCAGTCTACTAGTTTTTCTGTTTCCTTTCTCTGACTTCTGCTGCAATTAGAAAGGATTATAATAAAATATTTAGTTGGGAGAAGACGCAAATTAGGTCATCTGCCATACTGACCTTGTAGATATGAAGAAAACTTCACAGGAAATTACCCAACAAAAGGGAAAAAAACCCCACAATTATAAACTGGGGGGTGTGTGTGTGTGTGTAATTTGAACCAAACAGAAACCTAGAACATCTGCCAAAATGACACACTTAAACTAGACCATGATGCTTTGATTAAAGGTTAGTAAAACGTATACAATATGTGGAAAAGGAAGACATTTGTATACCGTATACAGTGATAAAGAATGACTATCACATTTATTTGCCTGAAAAAAAACAAGCTGAGTGATACCAAGCTGTGGTTGACACGCCTGAGGGATGGGATGCTGTCCAGAGGGACCTGGACAAGCTCTAGAAGTGGGCCCATATGAATCTCATGAGGTTCAACAAGGCCAAGTGCAGGGTCCTGTACCTGGGTCGGGGCAACCCCCGGTATCAGTGCAGGCTGCGGGATGAAGGGATTGAGAGCAGCCCTGCCAAGAAGGACTTGGGGGCACTGGTGGATGAAAAGCTGGACACGAGCCGGCAGTGCACACTCGCAGCCCACAAGGCCAATCATCTCCGTGGGGAAAAAAAGGGAGGCCGGGAGCCGGCAGTGCACACTCGCAGCCCACAAGGCCAATCATCTCCTGGGCTGCATCCAAAGCAGCGTGGCCAGCAGGTCGAAGGAGGTGATTCTGCCCCTCTACTCCACTCTGGTGAGACCCCACCTGGAGTCCTACGTCCAGCTCTGGAGCCCTCAGCACAGGAAAGACATGGACCTGTTGGAGAGGGTCCAGGGGAGGGCACACAGAAATGATCAGAGGGATGGAACAGCTCTCCTGTGAGGACAGGCTGAGGGAGTTGGGCTTGTTCAGCCTGGAGAAGGAAGGGTCCAGGGACACCTTACTGCAGCCTTCCAGTACTTAAAGGGGACTTAAGAGAAAGATGGGGACAGAATTTTAGCAAGGTCTGTAGTGATAGGACAAGGGGTCATAATTTTAAACTAAAAGAGGGCAGATTTAGGGATGGAACAGCTCTCCTGTGAGGACAGGCTGAGGGAGTTGGGCTTGTTCAGCCTGGAGAAGGAAGGGTCCAGGGACACCTTACTGCAGCCTTCCAGTACTTAAAGGGGACTTAAGAGAAAGATGGGGACAGAATTTTAGCAAGGTCTGTAGTGATAGGACAAGGGGTCATAATTTTAAACTAAAAGAGGGCAGATTTAGACTGAATAGAAGGAAGAAATTTTTCCCAATGAGGGTGGTGAAACACTAGCACAGGTTGCCCAGAGAGGTGGTAGATGCCCCATCTCTGGAAACGAAATTCAAGGTCGGGCTGGACGGGGCTCTGAGCAACCTGATCTAGTTGCAGATGCCTCTGCTTCATTGCAGCAGGGTTGGACTAGATGACCTTTAAATATCCCTTCCAACCCAAAAATTCCATGATTCTGTTCTGTGACAAAAATAATATCTCATACTCTATCAGCTTCTTTAACGTCTTCACTTTAATCGTGATATGGCTTAGAAGTTCAGTTTTATTTAATCCACTGTTTCATTTGCTGTGATGTGTCACACTGAGAAAATGAATATACTATGGGCTGATATATTTTAGCTACTGTTTTGACTCATAATACTTACATCAAGGCTAATTTGGGAGAATAAAGATAAGAAAACCTTCCAGTACAGTTCTTTTCTAAATATGTGTGTATTTAAAGTTAACCTTTTTTAAGTGAATTGTTCTGTGTGCACATGCAAATTTTAACATAGTAATTGAACTATCAGTATTTATAGTAGTGTGCCAACAGAAATTCTCCCAGGCATTAATTTCAGAGATACTTTAAAATCATCGTATCCTCCTTCTCTTATTGGGTTTATTTTCAAAAATATGTGTTCATATAATATTATGTATGTATTTTTTTACTAAGTTTACAATTAGTAGGGAACAACACATACTAAAAGCTATTTTTCATGTTTTGAGAAAGGTCCATGTTCCTTGTAATGAAAAGAAATACTTAAGGCTAAAGCTTTTACTTTTCTTCTTCTGCTGACTAATAACCTGATCTTGCTGCTGCATCATCTTTCCAGGGTTGCTTGTGTGAACATGTGTGTGATACTACCTTGAGGCTGTGGTAAAGAAAGAGTGAAGTTATTGGCCAGTGAATGAATGGTTCTTCCAAAACGGTGTAATAACCACTTTTTGGAAGTGGCCAAGAACCCCACCTTTTTGTGTGTTTGCTGTAAATTGGAATTTTTGTTATTGTTGGCATCTCAGAGATTTCCTTCATTGGTCTTTTCAACACTGGCAATATCCAATTTCTGTCTGTTTTCAGCCACACTACCAAATGCCATAAACTTTGTTGAAAAAGAAATTGCATTTCCTAAGATTTCTGTCAGTGCTTCCCTACATTGTACATTATAATAGCAAACGGAGAATCACCATCCACACTGCAGGGACCAGGCAACTCAGCAGCAGGAGGAGGCTATAATTTACTGTAAAGCAAAGAACAAAATTACCTAACCGTTGCCAGGCTTGTATCTTACAAGTACAGTGAGAAGAGAGGAACATGGTTTGGTTGTTTTTACTTGTGTATAATGCAGAAAAAAGGAAGCTGTCAGAATAGATTGGTAGTGTTAACTTAATGGTTGGACCTGGTTTTAAGGGTCTCTTCCAAACGAAATGATTCTCTAATTCAAATAGATTGCTACAAATATAAATAATCTTGTACCACAGCTTAATAAAATCAATAAAACTGTGATGCGAAGTTAAGCTTTGGCTTTTCCTGCTTACAGAGGTTATCAGATCTGAGTTTTCTCTTTAGTATACACCCAGAGAACAAGGCGGGCCAGTAAAGAAATCATCATCCGAGCTAGTGGAGGAAGAGTTAGCTCTACTTCCCGTGTGGCTGCTATGAATGGCTGACAAGCCAGCATGCGGAGCTGTAAGTTTCTTGGGTGTTGTTTATTGTTATTATTGTTACTGTTATTATTGTATCAATATATTAATATTATTATATTAATATTATTATTGTATATTCTCACTGCTGAAACATTGGTGGCCATGGATATGCAGATGGTCTTGATTAATGAAGCCAGTAATTTCTGAACTGCTGATGGCAGGGCTTTGCCCTTGAGGAACCAGCAGTCTCCAGAAGTGACTTTGATCATGCTCAGTTTGACTGTAGCTTAAAAGTTTAGACATTGTATTACAGGGTTTCTGTGATATAAATAGGCAGAAACATTATTGCAGAAGGCATAAGAAATATTGACTGGTTTTGTTTACTGCTGTCAGGTAGAAGTGTCAGGCCTGACCTAGCCAAAATCCTTAGAAAAGCAACCAGTAACAGTTGGCAAATCCAAAGAAGAGAGGAGGGGAATTTGCATTTGAGCCTGTAAAAGAGGAAGGGCAAGAGGAAGAAAGAGTGGGAGACCTCTTACTTTTTTAAAGATAGAGAGTAGGAAAATATATTAGTGGTAATTTACTGGAAACAATGAAAAATTAAAAGGAAATGGATGCAAAAATTGCATTGTTCATTAACATTGACCATGAACCTGGGGAGGGGGTAGAAATAAAAGAATGGTCATAACAGTAAGAGAAAGGGAAAGACACAGCACCTCTAGTATGTAGCAACGTAGCATATAGGAACAGTAAAAGACAAGTGAGCTTCAGGCAAATGAAAGAAGTAGAGGACAGGACAAAATTATTTATACTTCAATGAGGAAAGGGACAAATTTATGTAACTGAGGGGTTTTTGTTTGTGTGGGGTTTTTTGTTTTTTGTTTTTTTAAGATGAATGTTAGCAGAGCATAGCCAGAAAACAGACATATGGGTCATATTTGAGAAGTAGGATATGAGATAAAAAACAGGCTGCTTCCTGTATTCAGGTTGTTTCAGACAGTAGAAAAGGATAGCTCCACATTACTGCTATATATATATGTGTGTGTGTGTGTTTATGTGTACATACATATATATATACATGTCTGTGTATATGCATGTGTGTGGAGAGTTGGCTATGGGTCCAAATTAGCTGCGAATGTTTGGTTTTTTTATATATATATATATATTTGGTTTTTTAATTGTACACATTTATTTGTTTGCCATGGTCATATTTCTTTCACTTACGTTGCTTCCCTCTTCTGTGTCCTTTTTTATGTTTTTGGAATAATAAGGGGGGGAAAAAAAAGTTTGTAGTTTAAGGTGAAGTTTAATTAGTTTGTTGAAGATACTATGTGGCATGACGCTAAAACAAATAAAGGTGTATCTTGGAAGACCAAAGAGCTCTTTCTGATCTTAGATGTTTCTTAAATCCCGTAAGATGCTACTCCTTCCCACAGCCTGCTTTCTCACATTAAACTGGCAGAAATGTAGGCATGATATTCTCACTCCGCTATCTTTAAGAATGTAAACCGACACCCCTCGGAACATACACATGAGAAACTCCTGTGAGTTTATTGTTCTAAGATTTATAATCTAGGCCTGATAGTGAATCTTTTAAAAATAGATAATTACTCAAATGAATAACATGTCTAATGTCAACAACTGTGCAATAGCTGTATGCTTGATGGAGCTCTACTAAGTCAGAAAGTATCACTGCTGGTTTCAGTAGAGGTTAAATAAAGCCTTTCTATACTTGGTCCATATATTATTGTAGGTGGTGATATTTCCCAGCTTGCCAATTTTTAGGTCTTCAGCTAGAAAGTTGCACTGAAAGAGTTCCTTTTGTTTTGCATGCTAAAGAGAGTCAGAAAGGGAGCACAATGATATTCACTGAACAGGGGATGCTTCAACAAAAAATTGTGTTAGCAAAGGTTTTGAGACTAGTAGAAAATTTATGTTTTTATTCTGCCTCTTGGCTCCCTATTGTGAGTTGATACAAAGAAATGATTCAGCCATGCAGATGTGTGCAGCTTTCAAATATTATCTTACTTGTTGTACTTGAGTTTTCTGTAGAATACATCAATGCCGCTCACCTTCTCTGAAGCATCCATTGGAAACATGCCATCTTAAAATAGCTACTTTCATTAAAATATTTTCCTCCAACAAATAAACACCTGGACACTGCTATGCCTTTTCAGAACAACTTTGTATTGCCTGCCCTGTCTGCATAAGGTCATAGCCTTCTTTTACCTTTGATATCTTCTTAACTGGCCTACCAGTGATATTCCTTATTCTTGTTTTTTCATGAGTTGCTTCTGCCTCTGTTTTTGAAGAATTGAGTGGGGACTGATAACCTTTTAATACAGATTTAAAAACAACCTATACAATTATATTGCTGGAACATAATTCTGTGGCTTTTTGTTTCCTGTAGAATGACTTTCAAATCTTGCATATAAGATACTACTTTTTATTGGTGATTGGAGGCATTTATAAGGGAATATATTGTCTCCATAAGATGCTGGTAAGTGTTGTGCACAATTAAATGACCTTTCCCTCCTGTATAGTAGTCAGGATGATTTCTGGCAATCTTTTGTTTCTCCTTAGGGGCTTCTCACCAGCTAGATACAGTTCTGCATTAATGCATTCTCATCAGAGTGTGTTTATGTATAGCAGTGTTGGAAGTAATAAGCACTAGGTCTTGTCTAGCATATGAGTCAGTAAATACATAAACAGGTACAGATTTATGACTCTGTGCTTCAGAGGATCACAGTGCTTGATATACAGGGCAGTCAACTTTATCTGAATGTCACAGAGGATAGTGAAGATATCTGGAATACCAAGGTCATTTTTGATTTAATTAATAGGTTGGAATTTCTTTTGTACCAGAGTTTCAAATAACTTTAGTTCTCATAATCAGGATTATTGGATAAGGAATGGGTGTCCTTGAAATATGTAAATTATCCTGTGAAATACAGATACTAAGAGGAGGCTGATGTCGTCTCACCAGTGTGAATATTTTAGTGGATAGTGTTTCTATTGGAGACATACTGACTCTTTAGCAAGTAACATAAATTCCAAAGTGTTTGTTCATGTTACTAGTGTTAGTATAGCCTTCTTCGGTGGAGTCAATGGAAGAACTCTCATTGCTATCAGTGGATTAAATATTTCAGTCTACAAAACAGTCAGCCATCAGTGCCCACAAGGTAACTATGTTTTATCTCACCTTTACTATTCTCCACCTGACAGCTTTGCTGAGCATATTTGGGCTACACTTTTTTTTTTTAATAGTGCTTTGTTTTGTGTAAAGGAAATTTGCCATGACTGTAAAAGCTACAGTAGCAGACCAATGCTTCTTTTTTCTTTTTAAATGGGGGTGATGAGCTTAGATAGTATTCTAAGAGCCTTCTCCTACGTATCTACCTTTTTTAAATGTAAAAGGATCAAGATAACTTCTTCTCAGCTACGCCTCACTTCTAGAACTAGAAGAAAAAAGTGACTTACACCGTTTCTCATCAGAAAGAATGCCTGTTGCATTCTGTTGCATGCATGGAGCTAAAGCATTGGAAGAGAGACCCTTAATAACCATGCAGTTTTTTTAGCATTCCATTTACGTAAATGTGAAACTTAAATAACAACTGTGGCTATATAATAAATGAAAAAGTGAAGGGAAGATTCATCCTGGGACAGCATGTGCTACATTCTGCACAGTTCTATTAATCACAGAAGAAAAGCCTGATGTCTGCTAAAACAATCCTCGTGCTTCTGTATTTTGCTCAATACTTAGTGTTTGTCATCAATCTTCAGCTGTTCACGTGCCAGGTGAGCCTTTACAAGCTATTTTAGTTATGGACTCTTACAATTTAATGTGTGGATGTGATGGGGTAGTCTGAGCTTGGTTTGTGAATTTTAACAAAAAGAAATCTTACTGAAGGAAAGATTAATTCTAGTTCATTTAAATGTTTAGTAAACTTTGGATTGTATAGTTAATTACATTTCAAGACTGTAGAACACAGACAAGGAAGCTCTTGTGAATACCACAAGCATAGATTATCATATGCTCTGGACATGATGCTTAGAACTCCTGGGGAAAATTCTCTAATACTTGGTGATTTGTAAATTAATTTAACTTCCAGTGTCTTTTTTTATTTTTGGAGCAAATAATTCAAGTCAATCTAAGCAAATATATTACCATATCATTATTTTTCTGTTCACTGGATGTTCTTTCTTAACACAAGGGAAAACTTCCTTACTGTGAGAGTGACCAAGCACTAGCACAGGTTGCCCAGAGAGACTGTAGATTCTCCACCCTAGGAAATATTCAAAAGCTGACTGGACATGGTGCTGAGCAGGTGACCCAGATGACAAGATTCCTTCAAACCTCAACTATTCTGTGATTCAGTGATATAGGAACTGTACACAAAAGGGAATTATTTTTACTATTTTGATTACTTTGATTTGTCTGTGGGAAATGTTTATGTTGTCATCATCTCTATAGAGGAAATTTCCTGGTTCAGCTTTTTCGGTTCCTATTAGAACTGTCTTTCACTATCAAGATTTTTATATAAGCAAGCTGTATAAACAATAGGTATTTGGCTAGAAATTAGTAGAAATAACAAAGTATGTATGGTGGCAGAGTTTGAATTGTCTAACAGCAAAATCTTTTCCCAGGGAATTTTTTACTATATCTTGTCTTGTTTTCTTCATCCTAAATAGTAAACAGTTGTCTTAGCGGAGAATGTCCTTTTCCAGCATCCTGCTTGTTTGCAAACCTCACATCTTCAGCAGCTTTGTTTTTAGTAACCCTCCCACTTTTAAGCTGTAATGCTGGATGGATTTTACTAGGGGGATTTGTAGTCGCTGTTATTTCTGCAGGAACAGGGATAGTGTATCGTAGATGGGAATGGGACTGTAACTCCTGGTTATGAGGGTGTGGCAGAATGCCAGTAACAACATATCCCTATATACGGTAGGCAGTTTGGGTTACAAGAAACTACAGAAACTTTCATTTTTAATCTTAGACTTACCTCAGTTTATCTATGCATAATACTCAGGAGCAGGATAATTTGGACACACACAGAGGAAATACATAAAAAGAAGCACGTATTTGTGTAAATTGGTTAGCAATATTTGGGTGGTTCCACCTAGGTGTTGCAGCATCAGAATAAGCTCTCATCTGTGGGGGCATGAAAGGCAATGCAGGAACAAGTATTGTCTTGCCACTTTGCCAGGGAGACTGAGAACTGATGCTGTATCTGAAGTAACGAGCTGCAGCAGAAGTACTGCGAGCGCTTAGATTCTTGCCATTCTCATTTTGACTGAAAAGATTTCTTGATTTGGAACAGGGTGCTAATAAGAGCTGGAAGGTCAAAAAATACTTGATTAAGTTGAAAGGCTCAACAATGAATAGTTGTAATGCATACCACAAATCATGATTTCACAGGCAGATTTGTATTTAACTAAACTATAACAAATGAGGCACTTCACCTACATAAAGCTGTAGGTTCTGCTATGGGTGATTACGGCAGTAGCATCTGGTACTTCCTGCCTTGTTTGAAATATCACCCAGCCAGTCATCTGCAGTAAGAATATACCACTAGAATAAAACTTGCTTGGGGGCAGAAGCAATCCCACAGTTAACAAAGCTGAATATTAGGATCTGTAGTTGTAACTTTGGACCACTTACGATGATGACGTTCATTGTTCCTGAGAACAGCTGTGACCATGAACTTGTTGATTTGACAAAGGCGGAAGATTGAGTCATTGCACAGAACAGATATTAGCATTTTTACCTAGCAACCAAAGACTGAGTAACTATCTATGGCATGGATCAGATTAAGATTTTCTGAAATTTTGGGTTAGAAAAATGGCAACATCTGACTCTGGTCTCTCTCCACTTTTTCTTCTGCTAGCTCCCTTGACTCTTTTGCCTCCTCTTCCCTATTTTGCTAATACACTTTGTTTCTGTCACTTACATGTATCTGACTTAATTGTTTACCATTAAGATTCTTCAAAGTTGTTTTCTTGGGTATGTTGGCATTATATTGTATATAAATTGTTTTTGTGTTTTCATGATTTTGATGGATTCCTATTTTTATTATGTTTATAATGCATAGTTAAAGTTAGTAGCTTTCATAAATGGATGTTGATATAGGAAAGAGCAAGCAATTTAACTGCCTGCAAATTTTGAAGATAAGTCTGCATGTTGCAATAAAAACTGGTAAATACCAGTTGTGCAAGTAAAGACAAAATTAAGACTATATACTGTCACACCTAAAAAAACCAATGTAAATCAAATAGGAATTACATACATTAGTACCAGCATTAAAGTATGATCAAATCAGTTCCAGTAGACCAGATAATAAAATTTTAAGGGCTTGATTACATATGGATTTTTGCTGATTAAATATCTCTGATTAACTTCATGCATTATTATTCCAAAATAAGCGTACCTTTTTCTTTTAATCTTAACTAATTTTGATGGCACTGGACATTCTGCTTTTACGACATCTGCATGTAGAATGCTCCAGTGAGAGCTAATAAACTAGATTGTAAATAGAGAAGAAATCGGAGAGTTAGCTTTCTGTTGATTGTAGTCACAATTAACTGGTTCATTCAGCTAAGTAAAATCTGTAAGTTGGAAGAGGTGTTACATATTAATAGTTTACCTCAGTGCATTACTCAGCATTCGAAGTCAGTCACAACTTTAAATAAAGCATATTTGGCATTTCAGTGATGTAACAGAAATATTCAGCCAAATCTCTCCTTTTTTTTTTTTTTTTTATTATTATTATTATTATTATTATTATAGACTTTACTGAGCCTTTCTGGAAAGTTTAATTGGTACGTACATGACAATTACAGCACAGAATCTGGAGTAAAACTGGTAGTACTATGTTTATCTTAGGATTTAAAAATGTAGAATACTCTTTTGTATGAACACGTTTGTGTCATAGTAATTAAGGCAAAGCAAATATATGCATACATATGCCAAAGTAAAAGACCAAACCATCAAACAAGTAAATTTTTCATGAGTTATGACCAAATGTCTTTTTTACCTTGAGTTGGGAGAGATTGAGAACAGAATTTTCTTCTATACACTGTTCATTACTTTATCTAACTGTCCTATTTTTATTCACCTCTTTCCAAAGGGAAAAAAATAATTTTTTTTAGTGCCTCTTCAAACAAGCATTTTACTTTTTGGTAAGGGCACATCATTGTTTTTTATTTTAATTTCCATTTCCTACACGTATCAATTGCAGAACAAGCAAGGCATTAAGAAACTACTCCCAAACTCACTGAAGTCACTATCCTGGGATCATGTTTCATTTTTTTTGTTTCAGTTACTCCAGTTATACGATGTACTCCTTCACTTCATACTTTTAAAGGCTTTTGATTAAATTCCATTAAGATTTAATGCACATATGTGTGTTGAAAAGGAAACAAATAAAATTCAGTATTTGTCAGTTAAATCTTGTGTACACAATGAGCAAAATAATATTATTTAATGATAAGAATGTTTACCGTGGAATTAAGCTTACTAAATTTATGCCAGCTAATTCTTTATAAAAAGTGTGGTAAATAAGTTTAGGGAAGGATTATCTACTTCACATTCGTTTTGTGAGTCTGTTTTGTGGTTTTCAACCCCCCCTCAATTTTTTTTCCGTCCTCAGTGAAGAATCCTGTTTGGCATAGCTATTTCAAAATCTGTAAGATTTCAGTGCCGTGTATCCTTCTCTGAGATGCACAGCATGGTTTTCTACTAACCTTTGTCTACTTGCACGCTATTGATACTCATATATTTAAGTTCCTGTGTTCATATAGTCAAGTTCTGGTGATGCCATATTTCAGCGATGGGAACACTCTAAAAACCTAAGGTACGAGTGAAAGTTTTTCTTTAAGTAAAACAGATTATTGCATTGGAATTATATAATTCTCAGAAGTTCTTACTGTCAATGGAAACTAATGTTAAGATCTTTTCACTCTTTCTTTCCTTCAGTTGATTCTCTCCACTTTGTTTTTCTTGATAGCTGGGTTGTTTCTCTCTGACAGCAAACAAATAGTACTTGATTAAGTCAAAGAATGCTAAACAAAGGCTTGGCTTAATTTAAATCTTTGAATTTCTAAGATTAATTACTCTCTGTTCCTTCAAAATAAGACCACATTCCCTCAAAAGTTCCTGTTGGAAGGTTTGCTTCATTTGTAAGCTGCTTGGATCATCCTGAGCGTGATGCACATTGAGTTTCAGCTGAGAACAGTGAATTTCCAGATAAAATGTCCAGAAGCACATTTCAGGATTTGAGACTTTTAAATGTTTTGGCTAAAAACCTCTTGACTAATTGTGCACTCTGTAATGATCCAAGATTATTTTAACAAATGTGGAAGTAACGTGCAGGGAAAAATAAAATTGAATGACACCCCAACAGTAATGAGAAATAAAAGCTTTAATTATTACACCATTTTAATGAATAGTGCGTGCAGCGCTAACTGTAGTTCTGAAAGCCTCCTACTGGTTATTGTCACTGGATGAGGCAGAAGGCAGGATTCTCACAGTGTGATGAACCATTAGTTTAAGTGTCGATAATGTAGTTAAAGATTGTTTGTAAGGTGGTGAATCCAGATCCTTTCCCCCTTGATTTGACATCAGCTTGATATTCAGATTCCCCAAGATGACACACAGGTAATCGTGAGTGTATTGCTTTTTCTGTGTGTTCATGTTTGATTTAGTACAGTTGGACAGTCATATTTGTGAATACATTTTAAAAGTTGCACTGTGACGGAGTATTTGGAGTTGCCTGGATGGTGTGGGGAGGTTTTGTTTGTTTGGTTTTAAACCTATGTTTAATAATAGTGGATTTGAGCATCCTGAGAGGTTAGTGATGTGATGTTTACTTTCTTTTCTTCCTATTGGGAAAACCAGTGATAATGAGTGGGCTCAGAGTATAGAGGTGATAGAGATGTATTGTGTGAGTGTTGGCAACTTGGTAATGCTTTAAAATATTTTTTTTCTGGAAATTAAGAATGGTGAACAGTTTCCTGTCTTTCCCTTGTAAATGATATGCATTCTCATTCTTCATTCTTCACAGAAGAAAAGGTATCTCTTCCCAGGCTCTGTTACTTTCAAAAACTTGAAAATAACTTTTATGTGGAACTCCAACAGTACATAAACAGCCAGTGTCTTGGGAGTTTGTTGAGTACTTCATTGAGGCTCACATTGCAGCATTACCTCTGCTATCTGATCTGTCTGCTGCTAACCCAGAGCATTGCATGCTTCTCCAAGGCAACCTTCCAGAGAAGGTCTGTCATGAATGAGTGGTTTAGGTCACTTAAAGAATCACCGCCAAAGATATTAGAAAGCAAATGATTTTAACATGAATTTGTAAAAAGCATGACTTAACCAAATTTGATGGCAAGGTCCCCTCTATTACTTATTCAACATGGAAGAAGTATACAAAGAGAAACTAAACTACAATTAGGTTGGAATGATTTACATGTGGATCGGGAGGAATTATATACAGTCAGGGAAACCGAATCGGGTTAGTGTGACAATTTCCTAATAAAGCTTAGCAACATAACAACTTAAAACTTTCTAAGATTCTCTAATTTATGCACACACACACACACACACAGAGGGACGTAGATATAGAGATAGATTCATATAAAAAAATACAAAGAAAACATATATAGATATATAAATATATCTATATACACAAAGGTACCTGTTAAAAATTCCCCTTGAGTCCAGTGAAGTATTCACATCAAATGCTGCTGCATTTCTCAACAAGCGAGGGCTGAGCCTCAAGGAGTGGGGGTTTCAGCCCAGGTCCCATTTCGTCTTTGGCAACAGTCCTCTGAACTTACCACGAACTTAAGAGTTTATGAGCTCTGAGAGGCGTCCCGCTCAGAGGGAGGTGCTGGTCGCAGCCCACGGCGGTCCAGGAGAGCTCAAAGGGCCTCACTTGGGACTGCTATTTATAAGACTGTGAGATGACTGACTTTAGGCATCAGTGAATTTCCATCCTGACCACAGTCCAGACAGGTAATTTCTCAAGTCTCCAGTAGTACCTGTACTGGTCATTCCAGGGTTGTCAGGAGATAATTAACTAGTCCTGTTCTTGTTCCTCACCCTGGTCAGGCAACTGTGTTCCTGATACAATCAGTGCCATTCTCTATCTCAGCTACGCAAGAGTGCTTGGTATGGTTCAGGGGCTCTCAGCAGCCAAACCCTTTGTTTGAAGGCCAAGACTTGCTAGTTTGTAGGGCAGCCCGGGGGCAGAGGTGGGAAGGGTGGGGGGAATGCACCACCACAAGGTCTTTACCCGGGATTCAGGGATTTCAGACTTGAATATTGAGATTGACTGGGACCCTCTCTGTTCAATGGCTGTACCATCCATGGAGAGGGTAGGGATCATTTCATTCTATCTTTTGTAGTCTTTCAAACCTTTCCTGTTTTTATTGTGCCACCATTGTGTCTTACCTAGTTCTACTGTTCCAAATTCAAAGGTACGCACAGCTCTTCATTCTCCACTTGTGTTGCAGACGATTAATCTTTGCAGTTGCACTCTCAAACAGGTCTAGTCTCCCCCTAGTAATTTTGGGATCCAGTTCAAAACTTCCTTATTGTCTTTTAGAAAACCTGTGTTGACTTTGTTGCAATTTGTCATCTTTTATTTAAGACAAATTCAGTATTAGCATAAGTAGGTATCTTTTAACTGACTCTTCAGTTTAGTGATAGTATAAGGTACAATAATGTTCTGGATAAAATTGAGGCTTCTATAAATATTACAATATAAAATGAAACTTAACATTAGCTTCATTTGTTGTTTATGCTGAAATTGCTCTTTTTTCTTCTTTCCCATTCTCACTTTCAGTAAGTCAACTTATTTGGCTGAAAGTCTTCTCTGAAAACTCACGGTTACCATTTCTGGATTCCCTATAGACAGAATAATCTTTTTTTATTCTCATTTCATCAACTCTGAAGCTCATTTCATTCTGGTAAGAGATGATGTGCTCTTTTCTCTTTGATTTACTTTCACAGCAACACAGAATGACTGGGTTTCTAGGGGATGTCAGGAGATTGCATCAGGCAACCCCTTTTGCTCAGGCAGGGTCAGTTAGAGGCAGGTTGCCCAGAACCATGACCAGTTGGGGTTTGCATATCTCCAAGGATGCAGACTCCACAGGCTCTCTGGGGAACCTGTTCCAGTGTTTGACTCCCCTCACAGCAAAAAAGTGCTTTCTTGTGTTTAAATGGAATTTCCTGTGTTTCCATTTGCGTGCATTGTCTCTTGTCCTGTCCCTGGGCACCACTGGGAAGAGTCTGTCTGTGCATGTGTATAGTGAGATGGTGTTGATGAAAGCACAGAGGTAATTTACTGAAGGAGAAACCTTGAACTCTTCTTTGGGACAAAAAGGATTTTTCTTGACTAAATCTGTTCACCTTTATCTCTCTCTAAGCCATTCATTCTCTGCCCCCGCTCCTTCAGTCCCCGTATAGTAGACAGACTAATTGATAAGATTTCTAATTAGATATGACAGAATTCTGGACACAAATTTATTTTAATTTTCAATCAATAGTAATATTTTATAACTGTTTGTAAATTAACCATTGAGGTGGTTAAAATGATGTCCCTGCTTCTTCAGCCTCACCATCTACTATAAAAGCTGTCCTTAAGGATCAGTCTTCAAGAGTAGCTTTTTAATGTGATACATCTTTTCTTTTACCCTTCCTTCAATAGTGAAAGAATGAACAAGGTTAATGATGTTGACATTTAAAGTATCATAATTGGCATCTGATTTAGTGTCCATTAACATGAATGAGTCCTGTTACTTGAAATTATTCACTCATTTACTCTGCAAACCTAGGTAAATTACTATATAATTAAACTGAGCATGTTCAGGTTTTCAGTGTCTATTCATAATCCTAATTTATATGGATTTCATGTACATCAGACACTAAAAATGATATCTGACTACTTCAGATGACTGCTCACATGTATTTATTTCCCAAGAAATGTATTTTCATGTATGCAATGATTCATGCACTTAACAAAAATTATTGGTACAAAATTTACCATTCTGGTTTCATAGGCATAATTTTATAACTTTTGTTTTATTTTCTTTCTGAACTCTACAGTGGAGTCTCGTTTTCATAAAGTTTCTAAAAATACTTATATAATTGGCTATGATACTGATTTTTAGAGTGTTCTCCCCACTCTTGTACCTTCCATCAAAAACCCCCAAACCCCAACATGAGAGACAAAACCCACAAATAATGTGACGCCCATTGGCCTATTTAGGTGCATGCAGTTGGGGAATTCTTAAGTTAATAAATTCTTTTGTGGTTATTCTGTCATGAGACCAGCTAGGCAAAGGTGTGCAGCATGAATGTGACTTGTTACTCTTTCTGGTCAGCCTGATGCTGGGTGGGTTTGTCACCTAGATTAGCCAGCAGAGAGCTGCCGCCTTGCCCCAGCACGTGCACTCTTTGCCTCCTCGGGGAAGCCATGGTCAGTGGAGAAAGGGGGGTCTGAAGGGAGATCAGGGACCAGGTGTGGGGGATGCAGGAGGAGAGCTGGGAAGCAGAGTGGACTGTGGCGATGTGGAACACAAATTTTTGTAAAAAATTAAGCTTTATTAATTCATCAAATAACCTCTGTTTTCTTCTGAAGTAATTTGTGATGTAATATTCAGCATTAATTAAAACCTTGGGTGCCTGATTTAGTTTGAAACGGTTGTTATAAAAGGGTGAGTAGTCTTAGAAGGAGCAAAAACTATGTATTGAAGATAGATGGGGTTTGAGTAGATTAAAAAATTAGGTAAATTTAGTTTTTGTTTATCCCTCTTGCATGAACTGTGTCTGCCAAGGATGCACATTTCCCTCTATTTTAAAAGAACTAAATTTCATAAATAATCTACAGTCAAAAGGCTTTTATTTCTATTCAGATTTTCAGACTACATATACATATCCAGCAAAAATATATTTGCCTATGAAAACTGGCAAAATGTTTCTCTGTGGCAAACAATGTTTCTCTGTGTAAACAGCTGTTGATTTCAAATTAAAATTTATGCTTATCTCCACAATGCAGACTATGAAAATCAATGTTGTTTTACAAAACTCTATGTACTAATATCTCTCTCATAACTTTTTCTGACTTGTCATTTACTAAAATTTAAAAACTTTATGTTACCATCCATTGCGACATTTTAGAGCTTCATGGAAAGAAGAATGTAAGAAAAAAGCGAGGAACAGCAATAAGATGCTTTAATCTCTTTCAACACAATATTAGCAAATGAGAAGGAAAGACTGTTGCTATTTTAAATATTAAGAATGCATCTGAAATGGGTGGAAACAAACAGGTTGCCAACTGCAGCCTTTCTATACCTAGCTTAACTTTTTCTCAACTATGATTTCCAGCTAACTCTGCTTCCAGTTTGCAGTTGGCTTTGACGAAGTTCTCATATTTTAATGAAAAAACTCGTAGTAATACCATAGACATGTTTCATCTTATTAGTCTGGGAAATTACAGTTGTAACCATATATATGATTATATGGGATTTATTAAAGCCTGTCATTAGATTAAACAAATTCAACAACAGTGTGTATACGTATGCAGGTAGGCATACCTGATGTTGTAAAGAATTTGCTTGTCTGCAGGAAGGAGAGTGTGAAAAAAATTAACTGACATTCACTTGTCTAATACTTACTGGATACATTCAGTGAAGTATACATCACACCATCATTATTTTAAACCTTGAATGAATATTAAAGTGTATAGGCCTATTTGTTGTGCTGCTGTATTTCCTACAGAACAAATTACAGTGATATGAGATGTTCAGTGTATACTAGATATTTCACATATTCACAATAAATCATGAGCGTACAAAAGAGAGCGCTAATGTTTGTGAGTAAATGATGCTACTTTCTACATGCAACCATCATGAAGTCAATAGAAAACATAATGAATAGTGTGTGTAGTCTCTTCACTATATCATTGTATTCCTGAAATTTCAGTAGCTGTATTGACGTGTGCCATAAATGATTTACTCTTTATGTATATTTGAAATACACAAAACCTTCCATGTAAGTAGCAAAATCAAACTTCACGTACAAGATTCTAATGTCACTTAATAGCTTTAGAACAAGAAAATTAACACTCTTACCTATTGTTATACACTTTTGTTTTCAGAATATATGAGTACAGTTATGTCATTTAGGGTGCAAATAACAGAAAACAGAGGAAAGTATAAAGTAAAAACACAAAAAATAAACATATAAACATGAATTAATATCTTTACCTCCATTTTTTATTGTATGCTATACATAAATCGGAGCCTAAATTTGTACTTGAACACTTTTTGTATTCGTATGGTAGAACTTCTAAGCCCAGGCTACCATTTTTGTTTTAAATACTTAAAATTTCAATTCCTTAGAATTAGAGTTGAGTCAATTTGCTTCCCTCGTGTAATATGTATCAAACACAAGAGGTCAAGTCAGAAATGAGGGAGGTTTAGCTGCAGTATCCTAACCATATGTCATCAGCCAACCCTATGTGACTGTATGAGTAGACTTACTCCTGTTTGTTTTTTCAAAAGCGGGAGTGCATGGGCACTCGTTTCGTTTGGGAAAAGTTGTGAGGTTGTAAATGATAGAGTTCTGTGCTTTGACAGAGAAGGCCTGGAATAACTTTCTACAGTGGAGAACCTCAAAAACTCCCAATTTTACTTAGCAAAGATTAAATAACGTTAGGAATATATGTGTTTGCCTGTTTCTCATAGCATAAAGGCTTTCCGTAGGCTGACCAGTGTGATGTACAAAAAGGTGACAAGCAAGTGAGACTGGGGAAATACTTATTTTCAGTATTTACTTGACTTCTAGTTGATCATGTTAGTGTGTATTCTCTTTGAGTAATTTAATTATGCACTGCAAAAATATTTATCCAACCATACCACCTAATAACTTGAGAAAGCCCAGGTAGAAAATTTCTGGCTATTTACAGTATAGCTGATTCTACGAAGCTGAGGTGTTCTGTGGAATTATGTTGATTTCATCAATGTATTTCTACAGGGTATCATCTTAATACCAGAAAATCCAGGTACTCAGTAACATAAATAAAATAAAAAGTAGACTGAGAAATCAGTAATTTCTCAAATGAAGAGAGTTTGCAGGCATCGTGCTCCTTGCTGCCTGAGCTGTTTGCACAGCTAATGAGTGAAAGTGCTTTGAAATAATACAATTTAGGATCAAATTAGTTCATGTTTTACAGTACTGTTGCAGACACTCTTCTTGAAATTTCTCATTTGTATCTGGTATTTTGTATCTGATATTTTCTAATATCTGGTATTTTCTACTCAAAAACCTTTAGGAAAATACTAGCAATTAATAAGGAGAACAGGGAGGAGGGGGAAGGGATTATCAGCTTTGTAATACGATTTCTGAACGAGATGGACCCAAAGTAGAATGTCTTTTTTCCAAAGCTTAAGCTTTGGTATATAGCCAAAGACAATAATAATTGTAAGTATGTTTACAGTTTATCAGATGCTATTAGTTTAACCTGGAAAAAACGACTGTTCCTTGTGACTTCCCGTCTATATATACCATAAGGTTCCAAGAGCTCGATGTCCTGTGTCCAGAACTTGCCGTAAGCAAATGCTTAGGGAAGAAAGATACAAACAAGGCAGGTCTATATGAAACTTTTTCCAATATTTTCTCAGCCGTTAACTGTTCTCAGATACCGGATGTGGTACCTATATACTTTGTAACCATTGATGGATCTCTCTCCCATGATCCTGTCCATTTTTCATTTTGAATCCATATAAATTTTATGTATCTGTAACATTTTTTTTTAGGCCAAGTCCATGTAGCACCTAGTTTTATTTGTTTGGAGCCTTAGCCTTAAAGTGTTAATGGGCAACTCAGAATGTGCTATTTAATTTGTGAAGCTGGGATTGATTTCTTTTACTTGCATTTTACATTTATCTGCATTCAGTTTTACTGCTAGTCACAGGGTTTTGTATAGTCTTTCTGCACGTCTCTGCAGTCAGTGCTTGTCCTGATTACCCTGCGTAACTAATTTAGTGTTGTCAGCAGACTTTCTCACTTTACTGTGCATTTTCTTTTCTTGCTTGTTCATTAATTTATGGGATTTGGTGATATAATTAAGATTTTTAACATCATAGAATGATACATTCTGGAAATGTTTCCTGAAACAGCTTTGTTAAAAGACCAAATGCTACGTGCTCTTATTAGGGTAAAATAAATCCCCAACAGACCTTGCATGCCCAAAGTCAGTACTAAAGTGACACACACTTACTTCCAATAACATATATCAAACCTTGAGTGAAGAAAAGTATTTCCACAATGAAAAAAACACTTTTTTCATGTTTTTCCTTGTTAAATCTATACTAACAGGAATTTAAACACTATAGTTGCAAATACTTAAAATCTGTTGTTGTGTGCAGATGTAAAAAAGTTAAGATGTAAAAATTGCTTTTGTTATCACAACCATTGTTCCAACCATGGAAGACTGGTTAAACATACTGTGTTTTTTGATTCTCGTTATGTACTATGTGACATATAATTACTTTTCTGTTGTCAACCACTAATTTTATAATATGTGATATAATTTCTTTGCTACATCGTTTTGTCTTCAAATGGAATTTTTTCCTTCACGTTCCAGTTGTAAATATTGCACTGGAAAAAAAAATTTAAAATTTTTATAACAGTGTGCCTATTCTAGGGGAAAACAGTTTACATTTTACAGCTTCATGAAATTCCTTTCCTGGTTTTAAAATTGAATGATACATTAATGTTTATTATTTGGAAAAATGATTGTCAGCCATGTAACTTCCGTAGAATTTTGTGGTTGTCTGGCAAGCATGCAGTTAATATGGAATGGTGGATAAATTTTACTGGTTCTTGGTTTCCAGAGGAAGTGAAATAACTTTTGGCTTTGTTCTGTGCCATCTGCAGTGTCAGTGAACTTGCTATGTAGATGCTCACGTTCTTATATAACTAATTTTAAAGCATTTGCTTTGATCCTTCAGAGCTACGTGTATGTTTGTATTGCTTTTTATCATCCCAAGGTGTTACATAAAACTACAAGCCACTTTATGCTTGTGAACTAATTTGGATATTATTTCTGCTGTTGATTGCAAAGTGAATACACATCTTAATACTGCAGTTCTGGCATTTCAGTCAGCTTTCAAGATGTAAGCACGAGTCACTCAACATGATATTTTCAAAATTCTAGATCCTAGGTTCATCTGACTTGTATTTAAAATAAAAGCTCTGGGTTTCTAACTGCCTGGAATATGAACAAATACTAGTTAAAAACCACAAAACAGAGTTCAAGGGAAAGAAGACACCTTTGTCTAAAATCTCACATCTTAAAATAAAGCTTGTGACTTGTGCTGTAATTTTTGAATGCTTGCAGTTTTCAGTATCGAATGCTGAATTGAGTTATGACTGCAGTTAAACAATAACAAACAATAGTAGCAGATTATTTGCAAGAAATTTTATTTTTTTTGTTTGTGTGTTACAAAATAATGAGAATTTCAAGAAATCAAAGTAACTGTTGATGAACTGCAAATGGATCATGTATGTCCTGCAAAGGTAACTTCTAAAATAATTTTGAATCTTTTCTGAAATACAGGTTTCTCATTAATCAGCCAGGATCAATGAAGAGTGTTGGTCTAAAATGCTTTTTAACTCAGTTCTCTGATCTCTCGCTGACAAATTTCTGCACAACACAACAGCTAATGCCAGTTAGCTGTTTCAAAAGCTGTTGAAATGAAGTTTTCCCTGGTGTTATTTCCCAGAGAAGTGTAATACTAAGAGCGATGACCAATCAGTGATGATGTCCTAGGTAAAACAGACTTTTGAATACCTTTTAACTGCCTACAAATAAATTATATTCAGTTAGTTTTTAAGTCTAGTTTCACTTTAAGTCACGATAAATACAGGCTAGTGCTAAAAGGGGATGTTCCCTGCTTTCAGCTGTTTTTCTACCTCCTTCCTGACCCGCACTACTGTCCCTGTAGAGCTGAATGAGGGAACTGCCATTCCTAACACTGATCTTTTAATATGGCAGTGGCTGGGGAAGGAGGCAGAGAGGAGGCTAGTTCAACAGCATTGTACACTTGGCTCAAAGAAATTGTGCTGTCCACAGGAACTGTGGTTTCCTAAAATCTGTGAATAGTCAGGTGACAGTAAGTGCCCTAATTCTTGTTACAGATGTCCATCGGCTCTGCTGTCTGAACCTTCTGTAATTATTTTTTCCTGAGATTTCTGAGACAAATTTGCCAGGTGCACAGTTAGCTCCTGTATATCTAATACATGAAAAGAAATATGTATGGTGGAGAGACTGTGTGCTTGAGATCTTTATAACACTGTGCATGCTAGTCTTCCCTAACAGACAGATTTTCATAATGCACTAACAGTTTTTAAGATCCCAAATACTTTCAAGTATGTTTTCATTGTTGCTGTTAATCCCGTTTATACTTTCATATATTTTTTTGGTGTTCAGAAGCTTTTGATTGCTTCTGTTGGCACAGTATCCTCTGTATCAGGGACACTTAAGAAGTATAAAAGCAGAGATCTTGCTGGGCCAGTGGATACAGAGGAGTAGTCAGATTCCCTCTAAGGGTCTCACACCCAACTGGCAACTTTAATAAAAATTTCATACAGGAAAGAGAGAAGAAAAAGGTAGTTTTCTTGGTGAAGTGAGTAGGTCTCCTCATGCAGCTGGACAGGAACTGCTCTTTGACATGAGTAGGATAGAGTTAAATTTTTCTATTGTTACCAGTAGGGCAGAACTCCCCATTTGTTTTCCCCAGAAAAATAAAAGACTGTGAAACTGTGTATTCATGTCCCTGTGGTATTCATTATATTGGCAGTCAGGAACTACCAGCCGTCAGCAGGCATTCCAGTTTTCTTTTGTGTTGAAGGAAATATTAGCAGATAACATTGCAATAAACCCCAGGTTTTACTGCTGTCAGTTTAATAACCTTAAATATTAATCAGAGTCTGATTTTACAAGCATTTTCATAAAGATCGCTAATACAGTAACATAATCCACTCACCTGTTGGTTCAAGAATTATGTAGATTAGTGATGTTGGGTCTAAAACTGTGCTTTGGTCTTGGCTACTTAAATTCAGATCCCCCAAACTGTCATAATTTGTTACACATACAAATTCAGGTACACTCTGAAGCTCAAAAGTTGATGTTGTATGCATAAAAACTTGTTTAGATGCTTTGGGCATTTTATGAAGTTGATAATGATAGTGGTTTACAAATGCATGATTTTTTTATTTCCATTGCAAACAAATGTACTGTACCATCATCATCATCAACTGCTATACTTGATTATCCCCGTATCATCATTTCCTTGAGGCAACTGTAGAGCATTCCAGGTTCTTCTGTTCTGTTTCTATCTCTTCATGACCTTTTCTTATGCTGCTTAATGTATTTGTCTTCAACTCTAAGGAATCATCAAACTGCTGCCACTGACAGTAAACAAATTATAACTTGTTTCAGCTAACTACCCTAAGTTGAATGGGATCTCAGAATTGTTGAGGTTGGAAGGGACCTCTGGCAATTGCCTACTTCATCTTCTTCCCTTAAAATAGGTTCAACTACAGCAGATTGATCAGGACTGTGTCCCATCAGGTTTTGAATCTCTCTTGTGTTTCAGTTTGTGCCTACTGCCTCTTGTCCTGTCAGCAGGCACCACCGAGAAGAGTTCCATCTTCTTTACTCCACCCGCATCAGGTATTTATTGCTATTATATACTTTGCTATCACAAGACCGAAATTCCATCTTTTTAGTTTATCAAGGTGTGAATGGAACTAATTACTTTCATAATCATTGTGAAATCAGTTTACAAAGTTCTTGGCTATCATTGCCACAGTATTTTAGCAAAACTTTCATGAGCAACGCAACTGCAGACCAGTCATTAGAGCACTGCAAAGCAGTTGTCACTTTAATATGCCTGGCATCAGACACCTGGATGTAAGATGTTGTTTTGTTTTGAATTAGGAGTCTTTTTGTTGTTCTTATTTATTCTGACATATTTTAGTTAGCTTGATGAGTAACAAGTCTTAATTACTGTGGGCAAACTAAATTTCATTTTCTGGCAATATTGCTATCCCCCCTGTATCTCATTAACTCCTGCAGATGAGTATGTGTGTTCCTATTTTATTTATTTTTTTTTTTATGGCTAGTTTTCTTCAAACATCCTACCTTTACAGGACTAGTCACCGCAGGATTGTGATATGTTTGGCTCCATGGACAATACCAGGCTTTGATGCATTCCTTTTAGCCTTTGGAAATTATTAGACTGTTCAGTGGGCCTCTTGCTTGTGCCTCTGTGAATACCCACAGAACTTAAGGGGTCACCTGCAAGAGAAAACAAGAGTCAGTTATTGTCTTCTCTGTTGTAACTGCCTTACTTAGCACAGAAGAGCCTCTCCATTGTGATACTATTTTTTGAGTTGCGAATAGTTTGTTAAAGAACAAAAATTCATTTTATGCTTCTTAATTTATATTTTAAAGAAACATTTGTTTTTTTCTTTTTTTTTTACAAGTACTTGTTCCAGTCAGATTGTAGATTATCCTAAGTGCTGTCATGATCCTTATCATTGTCCACATTATAATAATAAAACTCTTCTTTTGGTCAATCCAATACCGTGGTTTAAATTAATTTCCAGTACATTGACTGTTGGGTTGACAGAATTATGCCACTTTGTCGCATGGAGTAAAACCATTAGCTGTGATTAAGGATCTACATAGTATCTTTTGCCCTTTTTTTTTTTTGAAGGTGAGAGGATTTTGCATGAATATTCTAATAGTGTTCTGGGGTCTGCTCTCAAATATTATTGTGACAATATTAAAGAAAATGCTAAGACAAAGTAAATTAAATGAAGATGTGAAAGCAGAGATGAAGTGTGCAGTCATTTCAGGTATAATTTCTTTGGTCTCCAGGGAGTCACCAATAACTAATTCAGCCCTCTCTTTCTACGTTGAAATAATGCTGTTTAACCTCATAAATCTTTTAATTTATTTGCTGCTTAAAATTCTAGTTTCTTCATGTCCTTAGTATAATTAAAAAAAATCACACTATGATAAAAGGTCAAAATGAGTGCCATCTTTACCTCACACGGTGTAAATATATATGTAAAAATTTAGGGCTTGAAAAAGCACAAACTGCAAATGGAACCAACCTAGCATTTTGTACAATTAACCCGTAGGGATATGCTATTCCACTGTGAAAGCATATACGAGAGCGCAGGCTTGTGAAATGCGTAGCTATGAGCTCACACGTGATGCTACAGTGTATGTCCTCTCCTACCTGAAGCGTCTCCACCTCCTATGAGGACATGAAGCACGGCCTTATTTGAAGTCTAGGACGGAGACAGGGCCGGGATGCAGGGTTTTAAGCAAGAGACAGTCACCAGCTACGGAGCGCTGCCTCCGCTGCCTTAGTAACTCGCATGCCGGCTGCAATTCTGACAGGGACAAACTGCAGTCAGAGGCCAAGGATTGTACAGCAATGTGCTGACTGTTCACGTGTTCATTGATGATAATTTATTGGAGGAATCTCTGAATTTGATGGGTAGAAAAAGCCACAGTACCGCCTATGCTATTAACAAATATGGGTTCATTACTGATTCCTGACCAGTTAATACTGTTGGTAGTATGATACAGAGCTACATACCTATATATAAAACCTTTCTTCATTTAAGCATCTCAAGAACTTTCTATGGTAATAATGATGCTTTTGAAGATAAAATGGTTGTTGTTTCAATACTGTTTTCCAGCTTCTGCTATAAAAACAACAAGGTGTTGTTTGTATACAACAGAAGGCAGAGAGAAATGATGTAGTAACTTTCAGGTTTGTTATTTTTTTACGCTACCATAATATTTTAGTACCCACATAGTATAATAATGAACATTGAAGGTGTGGTGTTAATGCTGATTTGAATCACCTTCTGAACTAGGCATGAGTGTGTAAATTGTCTTTAAAAAAAAAAGTAGCTTCTGTGACTTATGAAGAACCAGGCTTTACTTATTTCCCAAAAGAAATATTCCAAGAATATTCTGCTAAATTAGTTTCTGTTTTAATGTTTGGTTGCTTTTAGATTAGCCGTTCTTCTCAGTTTTTATTGTGTGGTTGAGTTTTGCATTGACAATTTGTAACTGGTTTGTCGGAGCTGCAAAGAAAGGGACAATGAATGTCCGGCAGATGTAGAGTTTGAGTATTCAGTGAAGTCTGGAAAAAAAAATAGTGCTACAGGAAGCATTGAATGGGTATGTTTATGCTCAAATCGGCAGCAATTAGTATATTCAGTAAGTGAAATCAACATAAAGCAAATATTAGGATACATGGGACAGACCACTGGTGACATCATTCTAGACCATCTGCAGAATGAGATAACTGGTTGTCCAGGTTTTGCTTCCATTTTCTAAAATGTCTTTTAAAATATAGCTGAATAATAATATTCACATGATGAAAGCTTTAAATGCAGAACACATTTCTGGTGATAAGGAAAAGTAGCTTTCTGCACAGCAGAGCTGTGTAATGGTCCAATAACTGGAAGGCAGGGGGGTTGTTTTGCTTGGGTGGTTGGTTGGTTTTGTTTTTTAATATGGCTTCAACCTTGTTTATATGAATCAGGGAGGAGATGGAGTTGTCAAGAGCTTGGTGCCGCTGGAAGACTGAATATGCCCACAAACTTTGCTGTGTTAAGCAGAAAGCAAGTTTCCTTTACAAAACACGTGCAACAGACGTGTGCGTGCACCTCCCTCCCTCAGCAGAACAGGTGGAGGGCAAAGAGGTGAGATCTTGCTGCTCTCTTTCAGCTGGAAGGCCCCTGGTTGTATTTAAAAAGTGCTGTTACTATCAGACTCTGTTCTTTTGAACTCAGTGAGAGATGTGTGTCTACGTTTACATTGTTCTCTTGGGCTTCTTCTATTCACTTATGACCGAGGGATTTATCAGATATGAAGCTTTCCAAAACTCTAAAATATGAAGAAAGCAAATATGCATTTCTCCTATAAATGTCTTAAATTCTTAATGCTCAATAATTAAAATGCTATTAATATCATCACTGAGTAGGTCTAAAATGCCAATTTTAAATAGACTTTGTTTGGAATATCAACTTGGCACTCATTTTATAAATCTTGTTTGAACTGCATTTAAAATTAATTTTAGAAAGTCTGAACATGAGCCCTGCTTACTCAAAGTGACTTTTTCCCACTTTATACTTCCATCAGAAATGGCCACTAAACAGTGCCACAAAGACCCTGATGGACTTTCCTAAGTCTGTCTCTTTGAGGTACACTTTCCAGTCATTTAATAATTTTGGCTCTTGAGTCCTGATTGGTTTATTAGTATCTACATTCACATTTAGAAGCTTGCCCTTATTATCATAGCAGTTGCAGCAGCACCAATTACAGTGGTAGAACAATCATTCCTACCAAAACTCCCTTCTTCACAGGTCCAGCACAATCACACTGTACCTTCTGGATAATGCTTCATACCAGCCTGGAGTTGTTTTGAAAGGCAGTGCTTTTCACAGTTATGTCCCAGTCTTCTGAAGGTTGACCTTGGCTGGCTGTCAGATGCCCACCAAGGCGCGCTCTCAGTTCCCCTCCTCAACAGGATGAGGGGAGAAAAGAAGATGGAAAAGTTTGGGGGTCCAGATAAAGACAGGGAGACCCCTTACCAAGTACCATCATAGGCAAAACAGACTTGACTTTAGGGAAAAATAATTTAACTTTGGATGTTGCAACATCAACTGTATGGAAAAACACAGTTCAGAGAA
This sequence comes from Phaethon lepturus, assembly GCF_000687285.1. Classification (NCBI taxonomy): domain Eukaryota; kingdom Metazoa; phylum Chordata; class Aves; order Phaethontiformes; family Phaethontidae; genus Phaethon; species Phaethon lepturus. The sequence continues at coordinate 42,065 of NW_010529755.1, forward strand.
GACTGACATTAGCTTCAAAAATTTGTGCTTTTAAAAATAAAACACAATTAAAGCCATTTATAGCAGGAACCTCTACATTACTCCAGCATACTCTGGTGAACAAACATATACATTTACGGAGTAATTAAATACATAATTCTTGTTTTTCTCAGGGAAGGAAGGAAGCAATCACTGGACTCTCACCTATGAATGATTAAAGTCACCCTTTTTTCCTCCATGTGGGAAAAAGCAGATGAGTATTACCTTCATCCCAGTAGCAACATGAAAAATTTATTGAAGACCTTTTGTTAAAATTTGTAGCAACTAAAGGAAAACATATTTTCAGAGTTTTAAATGCTGTAGGCTAACACGACAAAAATAAAGGTAAAATATGCATCGGGGTAGTATGTATGTTTTACTTAAATGATTTATCAGGTCTGGCGTCATGTAAAACATAACACATTTTGGCCAAAACTGCTTTATACTACATTTTCTGAGTAACTTGAACTACATGAATACTCTAACATCAAATAGGAATAAAGGAAACAAAATGTGGGGCATCATCAGGAAGTGTAAAGGACAGAAAGGAGCATGCTTGGGAGCAAGACTACTTCATTTTGCATCTGTTTCAGATTTTGGTAGTTTGACATAATTATCGTGTGCAGTTCTGGTCTGCATCTGAAGAATAAAGAGGTGGAGTTAAAGCACTAAAATGTTCGAGGGAGAGCCCATGCCAGAGCAGGGGGGAAATGAGAGAAGGAAAGAGTGGCAGAGAGACTGCTACGAACTGACCAAATGACCCCCCCCGCCATCTCCCCTGCACCGCTCGGGTGGGGTGCAGGAGTTGGGAGCGAAGGAGTGAAGTTACATTCTGGAGAGGGGAGAGGAAAGGTGGTGTTCTAATGTGGTTAGTGAGAAGCAAAAATCAAATATCTGTTTTAGTTGATAATAAATTGAATTAATTTTCCCCAAGTCAAGCCTTTTTTGTCTGTGACAGTAATTGGTTCTGATCCCCAATGATCAGGTCTCTAACGATCAGGTACCAGATAAGTTGAAACTCACATCTGTGTATGTTCTGGCATATAGAAGATGGATGAGTGTGTAAACAGGCCTCCTTGTCTTTATCTTGACCCACAAGCTTTCTCATCCTATTTTCTCACCCTGAGCTTCTGAGGTTAGGGAGCATGTGAGTTTGGCCCTCACCCAAGGTTAACCCACCACAACTGGAAACAGAGTCCTAAAGTAACCCCGAGCTGCACGAGCAGAATATTAAGGCAATCAAGAAATATAGAAAATAGCTTTGGGCAGTAGGTGAAATTGTTTTAGTTCCCCCCCATGATAGGTTAGTGGATATTTATCCCTTTTCCTACCTGAAAGACGGACGAACATGTCTCTCACTTTCTGGAGGTGAGACAAAATGTGGTGAGAGGATAGTAGGAGGAGGGTACAGTCCAACTTCTCTTTAAACTTGATAAAGGAGTGATTAATCTCTTTGCTGGAAAGGGGAGTATCTCGCAAGTCTGAGAGAGAACTTTACTGTTATTTTTTATATACTTTACTGCTACAACCTGTAATACACTGTTGATACTTCTTGAGCATATTGCAATAATAGAATCGTCAAGGTGGGTATGTTGATACAGCGTTTATTTTCATGGCTAATTCCACACCAACCATAAATATTCATGCCTAAATGATATCATTCACCATTCATGGTTCAATAATGTATATTCATGGTTACACAAGAGAAAAGTTTGTGGATCTGTTCATAATCTATTGGCTTCTAGCAATCAAATTTGGAAACAGTAATATTTAATTTGTACGTGAAACACATAAAAACCATTATGAAAAACGATATACTAGTAGTCCAGAGTCTTACAGTCTTCAATTCATCCACTCAAAGTAAAACTTACCATTTGCTACATTTTGCACATTATTTGTCACTCATGATTTTTGGAGCTTGTGGAACTTTCTGTAACAGTCAAAAAGTGTGTTATTGAGGGTAATCTCAGATCCAATTAATGAAAGAGCCTTCCCTATCATTTTTTCATCTCTACCAACTCTATTAAATGTCAAATTCCAATCAGTTTTTTATACACCTTTGTTCTTTTAATACTTCATCACTAATATTGTGCCAGGGGAGGTTTAGATTGGATATTAGGAAAAATTTCTTCACCGAAACGGTTGTCAAGCATTGGAACAGGCTGCCCAAGGAAGTGGTTGAGTCACCATCCCTGGAGGTATTTAAAAGACGTGTAGATATGACACTTAGAGAAATGTTCCAGTGGTGAACTTGGCAGTGTTAGGTTTACGCTGGACTCCATAATCTTAAAGGTCTTTTCCAACCTGAATGATGTTATGCTTATTTGAGGGTGGAGACAGATCTGATCTACAGATGTCCACTGTTCTAGTGAATGAAGCTAAGGACTCTTCATTTATTGTAGCGTTTTTTTAATTATCTGGACTAGGCTTGTTGGGAGCTGTCAAAGTAATACATTCAGAATGACAGTATGTTTAGCTGAGCATAACTAGCATAAGATAATGTGGAGCTCTATGGTCTATGAGAAGCATAATGCACTCAAGACTTAATTGTTTCTAGTTCATAGTTGGCCTTTAAGATTTATTACTACTGTGATGTTTAAGTAGCAAGCACTACTGAACATTCAGAATCAAATAAGAATATTGAAGGAATTCAATAAAGAAAATAATTACAAAAATTAATGAAGTGCTTAGAGTAAAATATAACTTCATTTGGACATTTAATTCAGGAGGAAAAAATAAATCTCCTTCTTGTAATGTTTTGCTAAATAAAGTAATTACACTGTTGTATCACAAATATGCTACATTCATCATTTTGTATTTCCTGCATGTTTTGTCCCTGTTGAAAACAGTAATTATTTTTGGTGGAACAGATGCTGCCATTCAGTTCATTTTCTGAGAAGAAGGTAAACAGGTTACATTGTCTACTCAGTAACATAAGACAATTTTAATTAACACATTTTGTAATTCATTGAAATCTAGCAAAATTAATACAGAGGACAAAAAGTGACATTCAGAGGTAATCAGTTTACATGTAAAACATGAGTCAAGTATTGTAGTAGAAAAATAATGAAAATAACATAGCTCTAATAAAAGAAAGTATTTTCTATATAGCTGAAAGTGTTCATTGGAAGTGTAATAAGTTTTCTTTAAATTTTTTTTTAAATTCATTTACAAGGTTAAGCATACAACATAGAAGCACAGATCATATTACTATTAGTTTACACATTTTGCTTATGGCTTCCCATTCAGATGATGATTGTGGATTGCTTTAGGACTTTTATTTCTCTCACAAAAATTCTAGGCAGACAGCAAAGAATTGGGAGGGGGCTATAAAGGTGACAAGAAAATGCTACTATCTTCCAGAATTTTTGTAACAGTTTACTTTTAAATAAAGGATATATAAATGCTAAGTATTTTTGCTGTTGACGTGTGTGCTGTCTTCCATCATATACGGATGATGGGAAAACTTTTGCACACTGTGTGATTTTAGTTTCATCAGTTTGAAACAAGTTTGCTGGTATCATGTGATGAACAGTCACACATAGCACCATCCCTTCAAAGTTGTAGTTCCGATCCTGCATTCTAAAAGTACTTCATCCTACTGTTTCTGGACCTGTTTGACTCTAACAGCACATGTTAAGTCTTAAAGGCATGTATCTCTTGGGACTTGCTTTGTACCCTTGGGATGGGGATTATCCACTTTACATGGATATATCTAATAATATATATATTATATATATATTACTTATATACATATGGATATATCAAATAATATCTTGGTCATAATTTGGCACTATTGGGTAAAACCTATGGTAGCCTGCAAGAAAAGCACAGTAGATCTTTTACCTTTTTTCCTGTAATTAAAGTTAGCAAACTCTTTTCAATAATGAAAGTGGTTATTTCTATTTATTTGCTACTCTGGCTAAACATACTTGGCCTTTTGGTTACTCTTACCAGGTGGTGCACTTTGGTTCGAGTCTGGACTTTGCGCAGCATTGAATAGCTTCTGTAAAGCAAGATGAGCTTTAGTAGCATAAACATCTATAAATACTAAGAAGTGCATAGATAATTACCCTTTCAGTTGTTCTGAGATAGTTTTTATTAATACTTTCAAAGAACTTAAAAAGCTTCCATTTTATTTTCAAAGTATAGCTGGCTTCTGTTTAATTTATGTATCTGTTACCTGTTTTTTAAAAGATAGCATTTAAGTAAACATAAAAGAACATTTACATTAAGCCCACTTGCACTAATGTGGTAATACATGTGGGCTTAAAATTGTGTCTAAGTCACCTTAAGGATGCTGGCCAGTGTGGTGAAAAAAATGGTCTGGAATAGGTAAAAATGAGGCACAAAGTAGCTGTAAATATTAATAACAGAATGGACTTCAGTACAATTGTCAGCAGGCAATTAAAGACTTAATTTAATAAAGTTGCTAGGTCACTGGCACACCATGTCACTTGCACACCATCAGACAGCATAAAACACTCTCCAATAATATTAATATGGAATTTCTTTAACAAACTTAAGAGCTGTAGAAAAAGAGCAAAAGTGGTGTGTATCATGTGCTATAGAAAGGACGCAGCAAGGGCTGAAGACATTGTGAATGCTCCTGATGCACTAAGATCTTGCACTACCAGAAGATTTGTTATATACAAAGGAACAAAAAATCATCCACAACTATTGCAACTGAAAGAAAAATTCCTTTTTAACTTCCAGTTGTCAGATCTGATGTTTGTTTTAATTTTAGGAGGAAAGAAATGCAGCAGCCAAACACTGTTTGTTTGCTTGAAGTACCTTAAGGAGATAGGTTGACTCAATGGAGTATAAAATCCATTCCAGATTATAAAAAAAAAAAACCACCAACCAACTAACGACAGAAGCCTTGCATCCTTGTGTAATACAAACACAGGATATTGTGTTCAACATTGAATTCAGCAATTGAATGATATAGCAGAGTATTTACCCCTTAAGTTTTTGGTAAGTAGATAGTACAATTTGGTCCTCAATTAACATAGTTAAATATCAAGTATCTTTGAAGAAATCGTGCAGTACTTGTCTTTTTGTTTTCACTCTAATGATCAGATACATGGTAAACTGAAACTCAGACTGTGTATATTTTGGCACATAGGAGTACATAGGCAAGTGTATAAACAGTTCTCAGGTGGAGTTTGTGCTTTTGGAAGGGGATGGGGAATGTTTGGGATTTTTTTACCATGATGGTAAGAAATCCCTAGTTAAAGGGCCTTTTCATGACAATCGTAAAAGTCCTTGGAATGAAATTCTGGCTTTATTGAAAGCTGTGCTAGAATTTCATTGCATCTTTTTGCATGAGAGTATCGTTGCAGTCAGAGGGTGATGCGATTCTTCCTAGCATAGATATTGCTTAAAACTAACGTCGTTCCTTCCTAAAGATGAGTAGTGTACTTTGGAGGCAATCATTAAAATCTTTACTGGTTAAAACACTCTTGGAGCTGTTACAGAGTATGAACTGATTATTGACCAAGAATGTGTGGGCTTTATTTGGTTTTTGTAAGTACAAATTGTACTTTTAAATATGATAAGAATTAAGTATAAGTAATACATGACTGTATTCTTGAATGTAATAAGACAGACATCATATACAACATAGCTGACCCTTCTTGTTTCTGGTAGTATTTCAGCTGAAGTATTATGCAGACAGTAAGGATTACAGTTGCTAACAGCAGATCACAGGCTTTTATGTTAAGTCTGTAAGGTCTCCAGCGTAGGACTTGCAGGTTTGCTTTGCCTGCACTTGTTTTGGGCTTGCCTGAAGCTTGGTTTAACTATGTTAGCAACTGCCTAACAATCAGATAACTGTTGTCTAATTGTTCAGTTTTAGCTCAGCATTACATGACCATGTGGTGCAACATCTACTGTTTAATTTAGTTACACTTCTGTAATTAATAAACAGTAATAACAAGTAGTTATTCCATACAGAATGTCCTTTCTATGACCCGCAAATAAAACTGCAGGGTAAAGGAGTACAGGCATAAGATGATGGCAGGAGCACTTTGGTAGAGGTACAAGGTGATACCAGAGTTCCCAGGGCTATGAAGAGCTCACCATTGGGCCCCTACTTACTACTCCCCTAATCACTGAAGGAATGCAGCCTTGACAAAACCAGTTTTGGGAGTCAGAGAGGGAACACAGAAAAGTAACAAGTGTATGTAAAACATGCTTTATAGTGTACATTTAGGTGTAATACAAAATTGTGGATCAGTGAAGAAATCAAGGTGTATAACATATTAGAAGTCTTAAAAAAATAATCCCAAGAGGATCCTAGAGTGAGGAGGAAGAAAAGATTCACCCATTCAAGTAATCCCAAGAGGGCCAGGGAAGGAGGAGCTTAATATCAGAGTCTAAGGGACAGAATACAAGGAAGTGTCTGTATATGAAGCTGTGCTATTATTTTGGGGACTTTTTATGTAACAGAAGTCTTCATAATAATTAAATCTGGGCTAAGAATAGTTAGTTGATCAGACTGTTAAGATTTCAGTTCATCTACTATTAAATTCATAGAATGATTTGGGTTGGAAAGGACCGTTAAGGGTCATCTAGTCAACCCCCCCTGCAATGAGCAGGGACATCTTCAACCAGATGAGGTTGCTCAGAGCCCCGTCCAACCTGACCTTGAATGTTTCCATGGGATGGGACATCTGCCACCTCTCTGGGCAACCTGTGTTTCACCACCCTCATCGTAAAATGTTTCTTCCATATATCTACTCTGAATTTACCTTCTTTCAGTTTAAAACCATTACCCCTTGTCCTATCGCTATAAGCCCTGCTAAAAAGTCAGTTCCCATCTGTTTTATAAGCCCCCTTTAAGTATTGAGAGGACATGATAAAGACTCCTCAGAACTTTCTCCTCTCCAGGCTGAACAAGCCAAATTTCTTGCCTTGCACAGAGAGGGGGATTCTTTGGCCTACATACACTGTGTACGTTGGAGTGCAACAAATTGGTGGAGCAAGAAGGCAACTTAGGCTATAAAATTTATATGAATCAGAGCATTGTGCTTAAAACAGTTGAAAGCAAATTGGCAAGCATACAGATGAACACAGTGAGAATGATGTTTACAAACTATCAGCTGCTAAGAAAAAGTTGGAGGAACTAAATTGGTTTATTCTGAAGCAAAAAAAAATGAAAGTTGCACATCATAAGCATTTTTGAAATGTAGGTACGGAATTAGTATTTCTGCTGTTGGTGTGGCTGGGTTCTTGTATGTGTCCTTGTAGTCACAGCATGTTGGAGCACAGCAACCCGCTGTGAACTGCTGGTGTAGAAGAAATAATGAGCAGTTGTTCTCCATGTCTACTAGTAGCAGAACAAGAAACAATGAACTCAAATTTCAAGGGAAAAAAAATAATTTGACATTAGAGAAAACTTTCTAAGTGTGATAATAATCAACATTCATTCACATTATCTAGAAACTGGCTGGAATCCTCTTTGCTGGAGATCAAAGTCAACCAAGTAAGCTCACTTGTCCTGCCTTGCCTTACCCAGCAAGCATGTTGACTTCTTAAATTCACTTCTAGTCCTTTATTTTTTAGATTTAATGACTGCATCTCTTTTCTCTCCATTTCACTGAATTTTATGATTGATTACAAATGGTGTTAGGGTTATATGGGCATTTTCTTTTCAAATAGCATTTTAAACACTAGATTCCACCCCCACCCCCAATGTTACTTTTACAGACACTGTCTCAGAGGCAGAGAAATGTAAAACTTCAAGTCAGATCTGCATTTAGGTAACTAATAAAAATTTTTATTTTTCTTCATATTAGTTGATGATAGGCTTCTGGTGTCAATCTTATATGTTGTATGATTACCTTGCTTGTCTTTTGCAAATCTGTAAAACTTCAAAAACTAAATTCTATTCTTATAAATTTGTCTTATAATAAGGCAACCTGAAACCACAGGTAATACTGCCTTGAGACATATGCTTTTCAAAGCAGTCCATTGTTCCAAGTTGAACTCTACTTAGCTGAGGAAACGGGCAGGAGAAGTTCCTTTACCTTTTTTCTACTGTCTGCAATGTTGATTCAAAGTCACAAATTCAGTCACCTTGGTTTAAATAGATTACTAATTCAGAGTTTTCAAGACGTATTTCAGTCTGCTCTCAAAGCTAGCAGTCTGTTCAATGGTTTTCTGTGGTGCTTAAGCTTTTCAAAGCATCCGTGCAGTTTATTATATGACTGTGAAATTCATCACATAATTCAGCACCTATCAGGTGACAAACTGCAGAGCCATGAGAAACTATGATAATTATGCATGTTGGACTACTTTCAACTTCATAGTGCCCACTGATATGTCTCCCCAAAACCTTTGTTGGCTTCTTAGTAAGTTTTTAACATTTCTATATCTGCTAGAGATTTTTTTTC
>NW_010529756.1:0-3893 GCF_000687285.1 Phaethon lepturus
ATTCTGTGATTCTGTGATTCTGTAATTAAAAAAAAAATCTAGACAATATTTTTAATGATCTCTCTCCCTTGCAGGATGTAATTTTTCAAATGACTATTTTATGTTTTACTGCACTACAAATAGTCTGACGTGATAGGGGAAATGTAACCATATATGTGTTTTTTCCTTCCTTCCTTTCCTTGATTGTGTATTTTTTTTCCCCTCTTGCTTGAGACTATTCAAAAGCTAATTGATAGTCTATGGTAAGAAAAGTATGAGAATGAACAAAATGATTAGTGTGGAGGATATCTCTCTGAATTTAAGACTAGAGAGAAATTTGTGGTTGAGAAATTGAGCCCGTTTCCAGGAGGAATTGTGCTAACTGGGCATCCTGCTCCACGCTCCTTTCAAAAGCATGCCTTTGCTGACTCTCTGGGAGGCCACACGTGCTCCTGCTAGCAGTCATCCTAACTGGCTTCTCACTCACACACTTGCAACAGCCACTATTCCTATTAGCACAGGTCCAGATATTGATATGCAGGTACAGATTTTACACGAGCTCTGCTTTTTCAGCATCTTCTCCTTCCAAAGGCATTGGGCTAGTCTGATATTAGAATATGATGAGTATGTCTTACTATGAGACATACTATGAGCTGTCATCTGTCTCAACTTCTTTAAGACCTTTGACATGGTCCCCCACAGCATCCTTCTCTCTAAGTTGGAGAGATATGGATTTGATGGGTGGACTGTTGAGTGGATGAATAGTTGGTTGGATGGTCGCATCCAGAGGGTAGTGATCTCCATCTGCTCAATGTCCAGATGGAGATTGGTGACGAGTAGTGTCCCTCAGGGGTCCATATTGGGACCAGTACAGTTTAATATCTTCATCAATGACATAAGCAGTGGGATTGAGTGCACCCTCAGCAAGTTTGCAGATGACACCAAGCTGAGTGGTGTTTGTTGACACACCTGAGGGACAGGAGGCCATCCAGAGGGACCTGCAGAAGCTTGAGAAGTGGGCCTGTGTGAACCTCATGAGGTTCAGCAAGTCCAAGTGCACCTGTGTCGGGGCAACCCCCAGTATCAACACAGGCTGGGGGATGAAAGGATTGAGAGCAGCTCTGCCGAGAAGGACTTGGGGGTCCTGGTGGATGAAAAGCTGGACATGAGCTGGGAATGTGCACTCGCAGCCCAGAAGGCCAACCATATCCTGGGCTGCATCGAAAGCAGCATGGCCAGAAGGTCGAGGGAGAGGATTCTGCCCCTCTACTGTGCTCTAGGGACACCCCACCTGGAGTCCTGCGTCCAGCTCTGGAGCCCTCAGCACAAGGAAAGACATGGACCTGTTGGAGTGGGTCCAGAGGAGGGCCACAAAATGTATCAGAGGGACAGAACACCTCTCCTGTGAGGACAGGCTGAGAGATTTGGGGTTGTTCAGCCTGGAGAAGGCTCCGGGGAGACCTTATTGCAGCCTTCTGGTATTTAAAGGGGACTTATAAAAAAGGTGGGGACAGACATTCTAGCAAGGCCTGTAGTGATAGGAGAAGAGGTGATGGTTTTAAACTAAAAGAGAGTAGATTTAGACTAGATCTAAGGAAGAAATTTTTGACAATGAGGGTGGTGAAACACTGGCACAGGTTGCCCGGAAGAGGTGGTAGGTGCCTCATCCCTGGAAACATTCCAGGTCAGGTTGGACGTGGCTCTGAGCAACCTGATCTAGTTGACGATGTCTTTGCTTACTGCAGCGGGATTGGACTAGATGACTGTTAAAGTCCATTCCAAACCAAACTATTCTATGACTCTATGATTCTGTAAAAATGGAATTGAAACTATAGTGGCCATTACGCAATGAGATGCTAAAACAGAAATTTTGCTGGTGTGAAAAATTTATAATAAAGTGTGTGATGTTTGTGGAAGTACTATGAACCTACAAACAGATGAATTTCAGTTGGTTTTAAATTTCAAGCATGTTTGCACTGTTGCAGGGCAACACGGTAGGACTTTTCAGTATCCCAGGAGCTGAGACTGTGTGGGTGTTCTGCATATTGGAATAAGAATAAAATAATGATAAAAAAATAGATTCACTTCTCTGTGAAATTGTCATATACCGATGGTCCCTGTTCCTCTTTTTGCTGGACTTGCAGTCAACAGAAAAAGGGTTTATCAGAAAAAAAAAAAGGAAATTAAGTGCTTTAAAAAGCTCTAGGATACTGCATGAAATCCATGATAAGGCTTCTGTAATTCTCTGTATAGGAAGCAATTATCGTCCTGAAAATTTCCTTTGTAATTGTTTTTAAAGAATAGCTTTATAGTCACTTACATTTGGTATTAAAAAATAAGCCTTTGGAAGACTTTTGCAAGCAGTATGACAAGAAATAAAACACTGATTAGTCTTTTGATTTATTAAAAATGTTTATATAAATATAGATTTTTGATTTTTTTTTAATCCAAATTTTTGATACAAGAAAGGAAACAAATACATTTTTACACCCACAGCAGGCCTTTGATGCTGTCTTGCTGATGGATACTGTCATTTTTCCCGTATATGGAAAGTGGTACAGATTTTTCCAAATCGTGCAACATAATGCTGTATTACATTCTTAAGGTTTATTTCGCAACCAAAATAATATTGTGCAGCATCATTCCTTTGTAAAAAGCAAGGATAGGAGATAAGATCCAATAATTTTTGCTTAGGAAGGAGTGTCAGGACTGATTAGTATCTCATTCAGGTTCAGTAACTGAGGGGCTTCCCGGGGCTGCTTGTGCTAGATTGCTATCGACTTGAACGCCTTCCCCCGTTACTGGGGAAGGTCAGTAACAGTTTGTTGTGGCAAGTATGTTGCTTGTTTTGTCTCCTTGATGTAGAAACCTGAGGAGAGAATCTCAGTCTTTTACTACCTTGCCAATATTTGTATTATTTACACATGAACTCTGAATTGTTTGTTGCACTAAAAACCATGAATTGAAAACCAATGCCTTTCCCCAGTTACCTAATAATTGATTCTACGAACATGTGCTTGATCTAATGCCTTTTTGGGCATTTCTGATCTGATGTATCTTTGTTGTGAGAAGTTCATAGAACACTAGCATTTTATAGAATAAAGATTAGTGAACTTTAAAATATCGCCCATTTTGGTAACAGTGATATTTCCACCTACTTTGTGTGCTGTTGCTCTGGGACTAGACTGTCAACACGTGGAAAAAGAAATTTTTAAGTCTTTAACATTTTTTAATAGTGTTTCCATTTAAGAGCAATGCTCCAAAATTCACTATCACACTTGAACAAAAATTTCCAAATAAACTGAAGACATAAATATTTTTTAGCATGTGCTATATTTTTCACATGTGAAATATAAATATAATTAGTGCCTAGGAACAGAGGACTCTCAAGTAGGCTGAAGTTGGGGGAACTCCTCCATCTTGCTGTACTTTAATAATCTATACGCATGTGGAAATGCTGAAAATGCTAAAGGATGTTTGGGTCTACTCTTTCTCAACTGTATTTTTCTGTGCCTCCAATGTAGTGAGAATCTGTGTGAGGGTAGTTTCAGATTTCTTTTCGTGTTATAGTTATTTACTCTGCTTTGAATGGTTATGAAGATTTGGGACAGAAATGGACGTTTATTTAATGAGACAAAGTAATAATTTTCCAAGTACTCACAGTATCTCTCAGCATATTCAATGCTCTCAGTTCCAGGCTTCAAAGAGGGAAGAAGTACACGCAGAGAGGTCGGGTAGGATAAATGGTGGCCTGATAACAGTGGAAGAGGAAATCGAATGTTCTTTCAGTGCTGTGGCATTGGGTAGGAGTCTCGGGGAGTACTGCTGATCTGCTGGCAAGTTCTCAAAAAGCCAGTTGGTATCCACTGGCGGTGTGTGCCATCCCCTTCCAAGAAGTCCCATGGAGAGGTGAT
>NW_010529757.1:0-8193 GCF_000687285.1 Phaethon lepturus
GATCTCGCTGTCTGGTGGAAAACAAGGATGGAGGGTCCCTGTTTGGGTGCCACTTGCGACGAGTGAGGGAAGACAAGCAGTCAACTCAATATGAGTGATAAAGCAAGCTTCAACTTTATTGCAAAACCCTACACATATTTATACACTGAGTTCTACCTTATGCACATGCATATTGTCTTACAATCATTGGCTTAGCTCTAAAGATTACATTATCATACTCCTCCTACTTGCGGTTACTGCTACGTGGTCCGGGTTCCATCCTGTTTTCCTTACTTCTTCCTAGCTGTTTACCTGCACAGTGCAAGGTCAGTACAACCTTCTTTTCTCCCTTGCCAGCATAACTCGAAATTTTCCACCGCGGCCTAGTCTGGCTAACTTATGTCAAGATTGAATCACAAGGCTCCTCCATGGAGCCATGACCACGTTCCCTCATCCATTCTCCAACATCTGTGTAAACGTAGGCATCATAATATCCGCATGCAGTGTATGTATTCTTTGAACCTTTCTGTGAGCACTTGTTGGTGTGTTTTATATTAGAAATTGGTAACATGTTCATTGCATCTAAACTGCAGTCTTTATATGCTTCTGTTTGCTGAGGTTCTCTGTTCAAAAGGTTGCTGCTCTAACAATTTGATTAACCATTATGACAAGTAACGATTTTGTGATGCAGAATCTTCTAAATGAATCATCTAATTTCTGCTTCAGTTATCTGTTTTTTGCATAATATTTGTTATTATGCAAGTAAGTATTTGCCTTCACCCAAGTCCCTTTTTTACCTGCCATCTGATGTTTGTTGTTTTTTTTTTTCCTTTGTAATGTCTGTATATGTATGTGTGGAGTAAGAGTGTTGTTGCCTTTTTTATGATCAGTTTAAGCCATGTTGCTACTGTTTTTTCAAACTCATTTCAAGACAAGGAAGGATTTTTCCTTTATAAACTGTATCTCCAAGTAGAGCTTTATAGAAATACGAGCTGTCAAAAGAAAAAATAAAGAAAGGAAAAGAAATATAGAATAAGTTTGTCATTAATAAGCTATGTGATGAAACAGAAAAATATTTTTATAGCACTCCCATTTTTCATTCCCTTAATTTTAAGGCTTACTAACAAGAGATGTTATTGATTTTCTGTTCAGAAGTTGATCCTGAGGTTGATCAGCTCATGCATGCAGTAAAATACTATTAAAGTGATGTTTCCAGAACAAAAAATTATTATTACAATTTTTAAATCCATTTGTTATGAAAATTCTTTCATGTGCACTTTAAAATAACCAGGAGATGAACACTCCTGACACTTCAAATACATGTTAGAAAATACATTTTAATATACAATCCTGAATCGAACTGTAAAAATAGCTTGAATTATAATCTAAAAAGAAATATTAATTTAAAAAATGTCTCAAAGTCCTATCCTGGTAAATATCTTGGTTTTATAAAGTGCATATTCCTCTGTTCTCCTGGATGAGTCCCACCCCCTCTTACTTCCTTATGCAAGGGCATTGCAATAAACCACAATCAGCAGCTTCTAGGGAAATATATTACTCTCATCATGGCAATACAGTGATGGGAGCTGTAAAACAACTCATAGATGTCTACAACTATGATTCTCACATATTTTCTCCACATATTGAAGTTAGAATGTCAGTACGTATTAATTCAGCATTTTACTCTGTATCCTGACAGAATGTTTCGCTTGGAATAGCACTGCTATTTGAGGCACAATGAAAAAGGCATTCCAATGAATTGAAAATACACTTACATTTTTAAAAAATAAATGGACTGTATATTTGTTCTTCATGGTAATCTTTAACATCTTTGCAATCAGCTGTCTTTTTTCAGCTGCCATCTGCATGTTCCTGAACTCATTCAGGATGTCATACAGTTCTGAATAGAAAGCCTCATAAGGTCATTCTCTGCCTTACAGCTTTACACTTAAAAGATTTGGCCTATCTGCATTTGCAAAATGTGAAGCATTTCACCCAGAATAAATTTCCTGTCAAATGACAATTCATATCTATGCAAAGAACAGCTTTTGTTTATGTGTCATATGTAGATTAACTGAAGCCTAGAGAGGTTTCTTAACTTTTCCTAACAGAGGACAGGAACAGGCAGTTTGGAGCTAGAAACCAGCTGGGAAACTGCCTGACAGAATATTTTTTAAACTGACCCAGGAGCTGAATTTATCTGTGTTTTCCTTACTTTGTCTCAAACTCTGAGACAGTGGCACAGATTTAGAACAATACCATGTTAAATGAAGAATTTGGCTGGAGCTGTATTCACCAGGGAAGAATTGTGTTTAGCTTTTTAATCTTAATTTCTCTGAGAATGTGCTATTTTTGCTCTGAGAATAGGTTTTACCATTATTTTTTATTTATACATTGGAGAGCTTTTGATCAACATCAGGCAACATAGAAATATGTCATGAAAGTCAAGGCATATGTCAAAGATCTTTCAAGGAGAGATGCTTAGGACAGGAGAAATACAGTTGCACAAAAAAGAAAAGTAAATTGTGGACATCTCATAGAAGGCATGAATAGAATAGAATAGAATAGAATAGAATAGAATAGAATAGAATAGAATAGAATAGAATAGAATATATATTATATATATTATATTGTTGTAGCTAATATAGAAAAATAATAATATTTATTTACTCAGGAAGTTATTTTCTAGTGTCATGAAAAGTGAGACATTGTTGACATGATCAGATTATTTGTGAGGGGAAAAATTGTGCCTAGAAAAAGAAGTTAGAAACCAGAAAAAAGGGAGAACGTTACACCTAGTAAAAAATAATACAAAGATAATCTGAAGTTAAACACATACTTGCATGCTCTCGTTTGAATGCTGTCTTCTCCCAGCTGGACATGAACAGAATATGAGAGCATTAGCTAGTTCAGTGATGTCAATAAGGTTTTATCAGGACATGTAATCCACAGTCCAAATTGGAGGATAGAAGAAATCTTTGAATTTTTCACTTGTCCTCTAAAGAAAAGATTTTTTTCTAGTATTTCTCAGAGTTTGAGTACTTTCTTTTGATAATGTTAGAGCCAAAGTGCTTATGTGTGCAGCACCCCTCCCTTGTGCTTCACATAAAGTGAGGATCTTGGCAAGCAATTGCAGGTTATGTTACAATATTAGATAATGCACGTTCATTATCTAACACTGCTCACCAGACCACCGGCACTAGTGCATCTACCAGTGCTGGTGGCTGGATCATCTGCTCTTTATGTATAACAGCTCACCCACAGGACTTATTTCAAAGTAAATCCAGGTTGTCTAGAAGCCAAATCCTAGTTGCAGTTCTAAGGATAGTGCACTTCAGGGACCAACACCTGTAGGCAGTGTGTATAAAACTGCACCGTTTTGCTTTGTCTCCCAACATATGTCTGAAATATTACCCCAGTACATCTTGCAATTTTAGACATTCACAAACACCTTCGTACCACACCCAGCATACGTACCGTCTTTCTACACAAACCCTCAGCTTCATCCTATCCTATAATACTCAGAGGTGTTCATTTTACATCTTTTTAGATGCTTTGGATTGGAAAAAAAAAAACAAACCATGAAAAGAATCTTTCTTTAGAGCTATAAGGGCACCCCATCAGCCCTAATGCTATGTGGACAGAGTTTGTCCATCTTAGGGCAAAGCAGCCCTGAGAAGCATGACTCAATCCTCTTTATGCCCCTTTTTCTGGAGACCTTATCCTATCAGGATGGCACCTGGGAGTGAGTGACTGACTGTAGGTATAGTCCTAGCCTACTTTAACAGTGTTAGTTGCTGGAAATAGGAAAACTTCTTCATAGTACAGACTTCTTTTCCCTATCTTCTTTGCAGGATCCTAGACCATCATGCAAGGGGCTACTACAGAGCTTAAAGTGTGTACTAAAGGCTGTTTTAATTCTGTTTATGTCTTTTCTCACAACAGACAATAATGAAAAAAATACCTACTGGCAGAATGATTCAGGCAAAAAGGGTGAGCTGAAGCCAGATTGGAACTATCACCAATTCTAGTGATGAAATAGCTCAAGAAATCAAATTGCAGTAAATCACCAGGAAAGGGTGATATTAATGTCAGACTCTGGAAGGAACTAAACAGCAAAGTAGCTGAGTCAGTGAGGAAAACAGACAATTGATCATTAAAAATGCTGATTCTTCTGAGAGACACTATTCTTACCTTTTAAATAAAGTTGTTAAAATGATCCTCAGACTAGAAAGTGCCACAGATTACTTTCAATTGCAAGACTGTGTTGGAGTAAACTAATTTATAGAACCTTAATTGTAATATGTTGCATTTTAGAGTATCCAAACATTAGAGTAAAAAGCACAGTTTACAGTGTTTTAACACATATGCGCCAGTAATAAAGATGTGAATGGAACAAAGATAATGTGGCAAAATAGCTCAAAGAAATATTTGTTTGTTTGTTTTTTATTTTAAAAGAGCACTCTTAGCGTGCTCTCTCTCTCTGAGTGTTGATCTGAGTCTTGGTCTTGGTCCAGGTCTATCTAATGTTAGGCTAATATATGAAATAAGGTAGTGAAGACCTGAGAACTCTCTTTCATTTAAAACTTACTGTAGTTATCAAGGCATCTTTTAAGGGTAGGAATGTATTGAAATGTTACCGTGCCAGCAAAGTAGGGGGAACTGTTAGAACAAAGTAGAATTTTTTAATTTGGTTCTTTGTTAAGAAAATAGTAAAGGGCCCTCTCTTAACCATAAACAAGTTTAATGTTAAAACGTTAAATAGAAGAACATGGCAAAAATAACAGGTGAAGATCAAAATGTTCAGATAAATTTTGAGAAGGAAAGTAGCTGTATACCTGTCTCGAGGCATTAGTGATTAAGAAAAGCAGGTATTTTGGAAACATTCATTAAATATAAGTCTATTCAGTTGGTCTGGGTTGTTAGAAATGTATTTCCCTGTCCTTCGGTGTAAAGGAATAATTTCTGTATTTACCTAGCTTGCATCATCAAAATAAGACTTTTTATAAATAAAAATTTATAAAACTTTTATATTTAAACTCAAACTATGAATATAGCAGAAGAAATATTGAAAGAAAACTCTTTATGTGCACCAAGTGGAAAGAATATGGAAAATGTGAAAAATGGTGAAAGGTTGCAGAGCTTAGTATTGTTTGTCATAAATGTCTGTGAAAAGATAAACCATGTCCGCATGTGATTTTCAACTGTGTCGTAGCACAGAGGAGTGATTGTAAAAGCCATACGTGTGATATACTCATCCATTTGCTTAACTTAATGATGCCTACCACATATGCATGAATCTAACTTCCCTACTTATTGAGAGTCTAAGGTCATGGAAAGAAGTTATGATCTTTGAGCCCTCACTGCTTTGACATTTATGGAAAGTGTTGCTTGGTAGGGAATTCAATACAGGCAAAGAAGAGAAAAAAGAAAGGACAGAAAATTAAGGACATAAATACAGAGAGTAATTAAGAACTGTAATAAATCAAGGTAGCTCAAGGAATGGAGAAAGATTATAATACACACCATATGCCATATATCTTCTGTAACTGAATTTGATTATTCAGAGGTTCCTTGAAAAGAAATAATTGGTCAGATATTCAAAGAGCTCAGCACCACCTCCTCCAATTCAGTCATGCGTTAACCTACTTGTGGATAAGGCACTTTGGATAAACCACTGAAATGAGCTTCCACTGACACAAAGAAACACCACGGACTTTATCCTTCTCATCATGGTACCAATATGTACCTGTCTGCATGCAAAATCTGGCCTTCTGCAATAAATTCTTCCTGCATTTGTAGGTTGTTTAGGTGTATTTATCTCATTATAATAAGTAATCATTGCAGCCAAGTCAATTTATAATTAATTGTTAAAAAAACATAAAAACAAAAAACCCATGTTTTCTTCTAGTAGATAACTTATTCTTCTGGTTTATAAGACAATATATTACTACAAAATATTCCAAGTATGGTTTCTATCCAATCGGACAATTTTCAGTAGATTGTGTATGTATTTTAACATGCTGCATCCTCATATCTTTGTGATTTTAAAACAAACTTTTTCTTATATTTGTGGAAGTAGGCCTGGAGGATAATAATATGAAGTTAAGAAGGGAGGCGGAATCTGATATTACATTTTTTTCTCCTTATTCAACAAAAAATTTTCCACTGATTTCTGAAGGAAGCATAACTAAGGAGTTCTAGGTAAATATTTTGTGGTGTCTACTTTCTGTGTGAGGCTAATTTCACTACAGACTGGTGAGCCATTGACAAAACACATCTATACTTTCTTTTCAGTACAACGTCAGCATAGTTTGCAAAGTCTTTAAATAAAACAAAACAAAAAAATCCACCAAGTATGAACTGGAGGTAATTTTTCTTGTCAGCCGTGTATGGATTCAGGAAAGAGAGATGGAGAGTTACAGTACAGCATTAGCTGGTGGGCTGGAGAGATAAGAATGTTAACTGAGAAAATATGGACTTAAACAAATGGTCCCATTTTGGAGATGGGCAGATACTTTTTATACTGATAATAATTTTCTGCATAATGTGATACATTAAACAGTCAAATGAAGTTTCCTATGACCTCAGACCTTGTCAATAGCATTCTTAACAGAGAAGGGAATCTGTCCAAAACATCCATATCCAGAATTTGTCACTTAAAGTCAACTAGAAGAGAAAGAAAATCTCTTCCATATAGAATGACAGGATGGGTCATGTTTGAAGGGAGCTCAGCATCAGCTGTGAGCTCATACCTGGTTGCCCAAGGCTTTACCCAGAGTTTTGAAAACCTTCAAGGATGGACACTGTACAGCCTCTCTGAACAATTTGATTTAATGCTTGGCTGTCCTTATGGGGGAAAATTGCCTCCTGATAGTCAGAACCTCTCTTTTTTCAATTTATGAAAACTACTTCTCATCATCCTGCCATGCACTGCTGTAAAGGGACTAACCTTCAAGGATGGACACTGTACAGCCTCTCTGAACAATTTGATTTAATGCTTGGCTGTCCTTATGGGGGAAAATTGCCTCCTGATAGTCAGAACCTCTCTTGTTTCAATTTATGAAAACTACTTATCATCCTGCCATGCACTGCTGTAAAGGGACTGGCTCGGTATTTGTGGTAACCTACCCACGGGTACTGGTAGGCTCCTATGAGCTCAACTCCCTCAACTTCTCCTTGTAGGGCTCTAATCCTGACCATCCCGGTGGCCCCTCATTGAACTTAAACCCATTTATCCACAACTTTATAGCACTGGGAGACACAAACCTGGGTGAAATATTCCAGACGTGATCTGGCCAGTGTTTGGCTCGGTATTTGTGGTAACCTACCCACGGGTACTGGTAGGCTCCTATGAGCTCAACTCCCTCAACTTCTCCTTGTAGGGCTCTAATCCTGACCATCCCGGTGGCCCCTCATTGAACTTAAACCCATTTATCCACAACTTTATAGCACTGGGAGACACAAACCTGGGTGAAATATTCCAGACGTGATCTGGCCAGTGTTGAGCCAAAAGGGACTAGTCACTTCCCTTGATCTCCTGGGCATACTCTTGTTGGTACAGCCGAGGATGCTGTTGGCTCCTTTACTGCCAGGCTCACACTGGCTCACATTCAGTTTGCTGCCCACCAGAGGACCTTTTCAGCACATCTGCTCCCCAGACATTAAGGCCGCAGTTTTCCCTGTTGCCAGGGGTTCTTCCTTCTCGGGTGCAGGATTTTGCATTTGATGTTAAATTTAACGAGATTCCTGTTGGACCATTCTTCCAGCCTGTCTAAGTCCTTCTGGATGGTGGTTCTGTACTTAAGCGTACTGTTTGTTCCCCTTAGCTTGATGTCATCTGTTAAATTGACGAGTGCACTCTGTCACCTCCTTTTGGTCACTGATAAAAATGTTTTAAGGAACAGGTCCCATGATAGAGCCCTGTGATACTCTACTATTTACTCTCCTCCAGGCAGAGTACAACTACCTGCTGAGCCAAATCATCCAACAACTACCTGCTGAGCCTGATCATCCAAACAATTTTTTATCCACCTACGCAGACTACAATGTCTCGATTTGGGTACAAGAATATTGTGTGAGATAGTGTTGAAACCTTGCTATGTTTTGGCTGTTGTACCTAGTTTGTTATAGTGAATGTTTGGTTGGACTTCAATTTCCATGTCCCCCTTCATGGACGTCTCTCTAGAACTATGTAAGAACACATGCTGAACA
>NW_010529757.1:8239-10400 GCF_000687285.1 Phaethon lepturus
TTAAAAGAATTGGATGCAGTTAGAGCCATAATTCAGGCTGAATGCTCAACATGTCAATCATAGTCTTTGAATTTTAATTTTAGTTTTTCATTCTGTATTTGAATAGCTACTGATTTGGTGAATTTATAATACCATTGTCAATTTGAAGTTAGTATATCATAGATACATTAATGATGTTGGGAAACAATTAATCTAATTTCTGTAAATTATATTTCTGCTTTAATATTCTAGTCATCACATTTTTATGGTTCTGCTTTAAACTGTAGAATTAATTTCTATCACATTGTGGTTTTGGTTTTCTTTCATTAATGTGTCCTATGAAATACACATTTTGCTGTGAAAATATGATCAAATGGAATCAAATATGATTCCATGTTGCTATTGGAATAGAAGAGGGTGAGGCTTCAGCAGGCCTTAAATCTTAGGAAATATCTTAAGAACAGGAGTTTCAGAAAATCCTTTTCAACTGTGTTGTAGTTGTAAACCTTTCATTAATGTGTCCTATGAAATACACATTTTGCTGTGGAAATATGATCAAAGGAAGCCATGTTGCTATTGGAATAGAAGAGGGTGAGGCTTCAGCAGGCCTTAAATCTTAGGAAATATCTTAAGAACAGGAGTTTCAGAAAATCCTTTTCAACTTTGTTGTAATTGTAAAGAGTCCTGGTAAGACTAAGGTACCTGCTTTAGTCACAGAGGTCTCTTGAGTTTCTTGTCATTGTTTAGGTATCTTACAATAAGGTTTAAAGGTAAAGGTAACGAATTACTTCTAGCATTTGTGGGCAGCCAATGAAGAGAGAGGTTTTGTTTACATGTAGTATGTTCAATTCCTAAGAACAGAGATTTGAGCATCAGAGAAGAAATATTCCAGCTGAACACAGGGCATTCAAGTATATTTCTCTTTCATCTGTTCATAGATAGTTATTGAATAAGAACTCAAATTATTGAGGAAAATACTTATTAGAAAATACCTAGAAGAAAATAACTCAAGCACTTTCTTGATGCAAAGGAAACCTAAGTTTAGGGTTTTTTTGTTTGAATACAACAAAATGAATACTTGAATATAAAGGTGCATGTGGTTTAGAGGAGAAATCTTGAAAGTCCTCAGTCTCCATATAGAATGAAGACATAAAATATGAAAACATACTACATAAAACTACACAAAACACTAAAATATTTGCATCATGGGATGCAAAAACTATTTTGCTTTTCATCTATTGTCTTCAGTGATGCTCTATCATTACCGATGTGTTTTGAGAAGTTTATCTGTAGACTGAGCAATGCCTGAGTAAGCAATGACTTGAAGAGCAAGGCTGGAGTTCAGGCCTTCCACGAGTCTCATTCCTGTGTTTAAGAGATGGAACAGAAAGCCCACTTTTTTCTTTTAGAAAAAACATCTAATTTGTGTTCTTAATTATTAAAAAATGAAGATGCTGGCAAACGAGCATGTGTTTTCTTCTAAGTGGCATTGGTGTATAGGATAATGAAGAGCATGGTGACTGGGGTTAATATGTTTCATTTGCAACAATGATGTTCATGTCTGAAATCAAGTTTGTTGAGCAAAGACAGACAATTTGTGTACTGTAAACCACTTTTTTCTTTCAATTTTACTGATTTTCAAGGACATGCAGGGAAGAAACAAAACTACATGAAACAAAAGATTTTTTATTCTCAGGGTTTTACAATAACTGGCTAAACTTCTATTTTACTCACAGTTCACTGGATAGCACGGAAGGTGAAAGAAAATATAAAACATAAGGTACTTTATAATGCTGGACAGAAGAATATTACGCTTGTTTCAGGTTTAATTCAGACTCAGTTTTTCTAAGTCTCCAATACAATACAGATAGAACAACAGAATCACTAAGGTTGGAAAGGACCTTCAAGATCATCAAGTCCAACCATTAATCCAGCGCCACCATGTCCCCTAGACCATGTCCTGAAGCGCCACACCCACATGTTTTTTGAACACTTCCAGAGATGGTGACTCCACCACTGCCCTGGGAAGTCTGTTCCAATGCTTGACCACTCTCTTGGTGAAGAAATTTTTCCTAATACCGAATCTAAACCTCCCCTGGTGCAACTTGAGGTCATTTCCTCTCATCCTATCAGTAGTTAGTTGGGAGAAGGGACCAACACCGACGTTGCCACAACCCCCTTT
>NW_010529758.1:0-8510 GCF_000687285.1 Phaethon lepturus
CATATATATATATATATATAAAAAAGCATGTATATCTTACATAGATCTCATTATCTTCAGGAGCCTGGAAAAAAATATTAGTTACCATGCTGATAGGAATCAGGTAAAAAACCAGAATCGATATTGTCATACCAGTAAATGTAAAGGTGATGTTGTGGGACCTTTGGCTGATATTTTCTCCCAGAGACCTCTCCGAACATAATGGACAGTGGTCCCAGCAATATTGAATGTTCCTGAATGCTCTATCTTCCAGTCACTATTGATTGACTGTTTTCCAGCATCTCGAAGGGCTGCAAAATACAAAGAAAAGACCAATATGAAAGGTGTCTGGTCAGTACTGATTTGGGCTTCCTTTCACTTGTTTGGGTAATTTAACAAGTAGGTGAAATCACCTAACTCTGTTTGCAAAGGTATTTATGGATCCTACTATACATGAACTTCAATTGGAACCAGCTTCAGAAACATTTTCCGGAAGGAAAGCTTGGCAAAACCATGTACGTTCAACATTATTTGCAGTTAACATCAGTGTTTTAATACCTGAAGAGACTGACAGGCTCTAGCATAATTCATAATTTGATCAGTGAATTAATTTAAGGCAAAGGCAACCATTCTCTATTCCTAGGGTGGTCATTTCTGTAATCTGTAAAGGCATAGGAAACAAAACTTTCACAAGACAGTCTTCAAGATTTGTGGAATTAGGCTAAAACTTCAAAAAAATTCTAGTTCAGAATTCTTTCCCCTCTAGTAACTACCTTTGCCTTTTCCTCTACCTTAGAATGTGACAATACTACTGTCATCCTACCTAACCACTTTATTTTACACACTTTAACCACATAATTTCATGTTTCTAACAAATAGGAAAAGCTTGTTCTTTTTGGCTGAATCATTCCTCTTGTTCACCTAATTTATATTCCAAAGCATCATCGAATCAGGTAAGACATATTTCGTACATTGAGAACACAGGATTTTATATTAGTTTTCTATAGTAAACTGAATAGATTCTTCTGTGAAGGACTTGTAATTTTATTCTATTTTACTTTATTTTATTTGGTCAGATCAGGTCTGAATAACTGTGTGAAGCAGAATATACTTGAAGTCACCTTCTGGACAAGAAGTTTCACACATTCCTCTTCATTGAAAGTGCATGTTTGGCATTGGACTGTTGTAAGAGAACCTCAACAGTTTAAGCCTTGTCCAAAATTTATTTTTTAAAGTTGTAAGTTAACGTGAGTCACTCCTGTAATCATCTTCTCTACTATTCATATTTATACTGTTGTGTTTTGTTTCTATGGGAAACAATGGCAACAGGTCTATGGACTGGCAGAAATACAATTGTGTAAGACACGACTGATGTGTACCACTGCAGCACTGTGTAATAAATGTTAAGACTATAAAATTCATCAATGCTGTAGAACAATCCTGTACTAAAAATAACCAGTGATTTTACAAGATTTAAAAATTGGTATTTGTCCTGGTTTTGGACAGCTGAAACCAGAACGGTATTTTAGGCTTAAACATTCTATTATGAATGGTAATTAAGTCCTATTTAGTGTTTAAACTGCAGGGGCCAATCCTCTTCCCACTGGAGAAACAAAACAAATGTACTCGAAAGCGCCGAGGTCCGGTTGGGTCATGCTGCTCAGACGGAGCAGCACCCTCTCCCCGGAGAGCAGCAGACCTTGCATCGTTTTGTCTTGTCTTTAAAATGAATGTGTGTGCCACAGCATGCAGACCTGTGCAGGGGACTGGAATCCCAGCCCCAGAATACAGAAATATGCCAGAGCTTGCATTTTGAGCCACCAGGGTTAGACGAAGTAAGAAAGAATATCCTCAAGCCTAAAATTTAGGCTTGGATTCAGGCAGTCCAGCTTCTGTTCCTGACTCTGTCACACCCCATATTGTAAGCAAGCTCACTGAGTTTTATTCCACACCACACACGTGCTCCCGCTCTGCTTAGCTTTTGATAGAGGAGGATTTCCTGTACAAAGTAATGCAATACAGGAAAATTCAGCACACAAGTGTATCCTTTCTCAGGTTATAAAACAAATCAAGCAATACATCTACAATGAAAAAGACAAAAAAACTCGGACTGGGAAAACTTACTGCAACTGTAACCAAGACCAAAATTTCAGTGCTGAAACAACAGAGCTAATTAAAAGTGTATCTCTGCAGAGCATATAATAGCCATCATCATAAAGACAAGTAATGGTGATGAGTGCAACGTATTTTTTAATTGCTGTATTAGGGATATACACTCTTCCAATTTTAATGAGGTGCGAGGGGCTGCACAGCCATAGAGATCCAACATTTCACAGTTCAGCTACTGCATCTCCCAGTGCTCAGTGAGGAGCAACAGTGCTCCGGTCCTAGTCCTCCACTTGCTAAATCTGTGCCTACTAATCCTTTTATTGTTTTTTACGGAAAACTGTAAAATACTGCATCACTGTATTGACTTTTTCTTGCTTAAGTTTGCATTTTTTGCTTAAGTTGAAATTACCACCCTTTACAGAGAAGTTAAGAAAAAAGGTATTTGTACCAAAATAAGAGGGAAGTTGACATCTTTGTGAATTGTGAATTTTGCCTTTTGCTCTGTGCAAAATTTAGTCATACACTCCAGAAAATTACAAAAAAAATGTCATCTTGACTGACCCTTATTTTTCTCAAGAAAATACAAAAAATATCTGATATGCAATTCTAAAAGAGAGTATCTTCACTGATATATTTTGTCAAGGGTAATTGTTTCACCTCCATTCGGGTTACATGTATTCCCTTCAAGCCATCTTAAGAACATTAAGACTTGAGATTTGAGTAACTTTTTGAAAATTTCAGCTGAGGTAAGGCTGACTGGTCGGTAGTTTCCAGGGTCCTCCTATTACCCTTTTTAAAAATGGTGCAATATTCCCTTTTCTGCAGTCACTGGAGACCTCACCTGACCGCTGTGACTTTTCAAATATGCTTAAGATTGTCTTGGCAACTACATCAGCCAGTTTCCTCAGGACTCTAGTATGCATCTCATTGAGTCCCATATACTTGTGCATGCTCAGGTTCCTCACATGATCTTGAGTCTGACCCATGATGGGAGGGACTTTATTCCACCAGTCCCTGCCTTGATGTTCAGGGACTTGAGAGATGTGGGAAGAGTGCTTGCAACTGAAACCGAGGCAAAAAACTGTTGAGTAACGCAGCCTTCTCCATGTTCATTGTCATTAGTTCTCCTGTGTTATCTATCAGGGTATGTGTTTGTGTGTGTGTGTGTACATTTTCGGTAATCTTCCTTTTCTAACTAACATATCTGTAGAAGCCCTTGTTATTCTTTGCATTCCTTGCCAAATTCAGCTCCAGTTGTGCCCCAGCTTTCCTGATCCCATCCCTACACATCTGAGCAACATCCCTATATTCTCCCCTGGATATATGTCCCTGGTTCCACTGTCTATGCATTTCCTTCCTGCACTTTAATTTGACCAGGAGGTCCTTACTCAGTCATAGTGGTCTCTTGCCTTCCTTGACTAATTTCTTACATGTGGGAATTGAGACCTCTTGAGAGCAATCTAGGAAAAATGTCCTTAAAGAGCTGCCAGCTCTCTTCTGCTCCTTTATCCCTGAGGACAATTTCCCAGGGGACCTCATCCACTAATTCTTTAAACAAGTGAAAGTTTGCTCTCCTAGCATTCAGGGTCCTGGCTTTAGTCCTCGTCAGTCCCATATCCCTCAAGATTGTGAGTTCTACCAGGATATGATCACTGCAGCCTGGGCTGCCACCAATCTTGACCGCTCTAAATAGTTCATCTGTGTTGGTAAGCAACCAACAAGGTACATTTCTCTGGTTGTGCTATCACCTGGATTAAGAAATTATCCTCAATGCACTCCAAGAGTCTCCTGGACTGCTTACAGTTTGCTGTGCGTTTTTTCCAGCAAATGTTGGGCTATGGAAGTCCCCAAGCAGGATCAGAGCCTGCAAGCGTGATGCTTCCTGTAGTTGAAGTAAGAACGCTTCATCAACAGGCTCCCCTGGGTCAGGCAGCCTGTAGTAAACACCAACCGCGAAGTTTCCTTTGTTGGCTTGGCCCCTAATTTTTACCCAACCTGTATCTCAACCTGTTCACTGCTGTTTTTCAGAGAGAGCTCTGTGAAGTCAATCCATTTTTTTATGTAGAGGGCATTTGTTTCATCTTGATGTAAGATGTTTTCAAAAAGTGTTACTTATGAACCATCTTCTATGGCCCTCTATATATGAAAGGAAAACATGTCTCAGTGGACTCTGGTCTCTGCTATGGCACCAGGTCTTCAACTGGCTTTCCTCGAAATTAGGAATTACACAGTCTAAGGATTTGGTCCAAGGAATTTTATCACCATTAGCATTGTCAGAAATGAGGGATTCAAAATTGTTTACTCTTTGTCAGACCCCATCTGATTTCCCACACCCTCCTCCTCCAAAATGTAGTCCAACAAGTTGTTTTTTTTTTTTTTTAACTAGGAAACATATTTCATAAAGGAAATCAGACAGAACACAACGCAAATATGGACTTGATATCTATAAGAGAATTGGCAATTACAATGTCACGCAGTGTTAAATTGCAGGTCCAAAGGATCTAGATTCCTGAAGCAGCTTGATCACATATTTGAGAATAATGATACAGCTAATCCACTTTAGTTCAGCTGAAAACAAATAATTTCTCTGATTTCCAATTAGCACAGAAAAATCTCAGGTTTTAGCTTGTAAGTCATTTGTATGGCTATATACCATTAACCAATCTTATTAATTCATTATGGGGCCTGGACCTGTCATGCCATTATACAAGTGTCACATGAATGAGATCTCTAATCTCAAAGTCTAGTATATCTCTTATACAAAAATAATGTAATCTTCCTTTTTGTATGCAACATTAAGAAGTTCTTTTGAAAAAAACTTTTAACACCTGCCAAATATAAATGAAAATTTAGTGAGATAAAAGACATTATCTTAGACCACAGGAATCTAGATAATGCTTGAAACAACTTTTTTATAGCTGTTCTTACAATAATTTTTTTGAAGTAACTGACAATGAGCCAAGTCTCATGTCAACATGGTTATAAACAGACAGGGTTATCACTGCTAGTTTATTCTTTAAAAACGAATCTCAAAATTATGTCTTAAAATAATGAATTTTAATTCCAAAATTAATAAGTATATACTTTAGGAAATATTCTCAAATTAAATAAATGCTCCCCCCTCTATACTGCTACAAATAATCCTGTTCCTCAATATTCCACTCCTGAAAGAGGAAGCGCTTACTCATTTTCTTGTTTAGCTTCAGGAGGGAGGAATACCTGGTGTTTGGCTATATCACTGCTCCTACCTCCCCACAGAGGAGAAGAGAAAGGACAGACCTCAACAGATCAATCAATTCAGTAAATGCAGCTGCAAGTCATACCTTATCTTTTCTCCTAGGGTGCCAGAGCTCCTGTTACTGCGTTGTATGTTGATATACCTCAGACAAAGAAGGTATCTGAGGTGTTCAGGTAGAACTCCTCTGCAGATTTGCTTTGACAGCACAATCTCCCAATGATGCTACAGATGTGGGCTGTAGCTAATCACTTTAGCAACACCATTGCAGCTTCCAGATCATAGTGACTCTGCTTTCTGACCGCAAAGTAAACCCAGAGAAGGGCATTTTGTTTTGACTGCCTCTGTATTTGATCTGTGCTGTACAACATGGAACAGATCTTCCCTCAGTTTAAATTAGCTTCTACTTTGTAAGCCACAACTTTCAAGTGTACAGTGGTTTAAATTGTGTTTATTTCTACCTATATGATTCTTAATTGTATAATGAGCTATGTTATTTAATCCTATAATCTGTATATGACAATTAGCAACATAGAAATAGTGTTGGCCTGTATTGACTCATTTCAAGTACACAAAAGCAAAGAGCAAAATCGAAAACAAATCAGAAACACGGTAATTTAATCTGTTAAATTTCACCTTTTTAGTCACAGTATTTTGAAGAATATTGTTTCTAAGATGAAAGATTTATGTCTTCTCCCTGAAACTTTCCTGATGTTACTCCTATTCAAAAATGTTCCTATTCAAAATGTTGCTCCTTTTCAATCAGATTTTTATGCTTTCAGAATAAATCTCCTATAAGTGAAGAAAGGTTAAATACTTTCCGCTAGTAAAAAAAGAAAAAAAAGGTGCAACAACAGAGGTTTTAATTCAAAATACTGTAACAAACAGACCTGTTCCTCCTTCCCCATAAAGGCTTAACAAAAAAATATTGCAGAGAAATGCTGCCTGATCCTCATTCAGACCGACATTAGTGAAATTAAGAAAAGTAAAATTAAAGTGACAAGGAATTAAGAGCTGATATTGTGCTAATTAGCACCTGTCAAAAATAAATAGGATGACTGACATTATTTCATGGGCATCGATAGCAATACATTCTTTTTGCCTTTTGTAAGGTAATGGATGAATCAGTTTGCTACTCATGAAACAAGAATTAATTTCCCTAAATAAAATTCCAACATTTACTTATTTTTGCATTTACAAAATAAAAAATAATAGTATTTCTGTTGTCCACATATGTTAACATAGTAGACACAGAGGGAAAAAAATTTGGAAAATTTAGAAAATATGTTAGTGAAACTTAAGTTATCAGTTTGACACTCTTACATATCCATGTCTGTGGTCCATTGGGGAACAATGAAATAACCCAGATCTCTAAATCTCCTGTGATATCTTAACAGGGCAGGTGCAGATCCCATGATAAACAAAGAGTCACCCATTGATAACTTAAGCTGTCATAATTAAGATTCACCACCTTCAACATTCTCTCAGTTCAAGTACTGAGAACATTCTGGTAAAAATCTTCTTAAAATGTAGATATTACTTATGTGAACTAAAAATAGCCATCAAACCAGGGAATTTTTCATTTCATTGTCCTATTTCTCACACTAGGTCTCTCTCAATTTCAATGTAAGCAGTGCATGGTACAGCACCAATTATGATATTTCATATATTCACTTAAACCCTGTAAAAAAAACAGTAACAAATTATACTTTCCTACAGAACAGCTTTAGAAATCATTAAAAAACTTTTTTTTTTGATGAGAGACAATTTCATAGAAATGGAAAAACAACAGAAAAAAATTCATTGTGATTAAATTTGTCCATTAAAATATTCAGACAATTCAAAATAATGCAAAAAAAAAATTTCTGCTTTTTTAGTATAATTTCAGAAATGTTGTTTGACTTTGTTGGTGATTTGCTGTATGTTGGTCAGTGTATTTTTTTTGCTGTCTGAGCACAAATTATTCCATTTTCATCATAAAACTCTTTTCACTATTTTTAATGTGAAGTATTTTCTTTAGTGCTTTCCACATGAAAAATTGAAAATGTTAAAGTATGCAGAATTTTTCTGAAATAATTTAATACATTCTTTGAAACATTCTCAAAACAAAATGAGACAAAAGTTCAAAATAGAACCTATATGAAGAATGGTGATATAGCCATTCTTCTACTTTGTTATTTCTACATTTCTTTAAACGTATTCTTCACGGATTTTTTTCCACTTTTTGTTTAATCATAAAAGCATGTTCAGCTATCACTCTTCAGTGCTGACTAAAACAGGACATGAACACTAAAACATATGACATTTACCTAAATAACTGTGAGCTGGTTTTTCTTCCACAACTTTGATTCTCCTTGCTCCTGCAGGTATCACTAAAGCTTCCACATAACCTAGACATGAGACCAGATGTCCCGAGTTAAATACAAAAGCGTAGAAAAGTACATCTTATCTGTTTTTTCATTTCTTCTCCCCTATTCCGCTTTTTAAATGTAACAACTTATACTTTATATAGCGATGGTTTGAGGGTTCTTGCAAAATGTTGAAACAAGCTAAGAAACTGTGCATTATGTGTAATATATATACCATGATATAGAATTAAAAGAGTATGGCTAAGTAAAACATAACAACTAGTGAGGCTGGGCAGGTTGGGGCTGGAGTAGATGATTTTGTCTCTGTCCAAGTATTTAGTATCATCATCACTACCTGATGACCATAAAATAATTCCAACTTCACTCAGCGTGTAAAGACAAAAGATATGTCACTAAAAACCAAACACAGAATCATAGAATAGTTTGGGTCAGACGGGACCTTTTAAGGTCATCTAGTCCAACCCTCCCTCAATGCGCAGGGACATCTTCAACTAGATCAGGTTGCTCAGACCCCCATCCAACCTGACCTTGAATATTTCCAGGGATGGGGAAACATCCTCTCACTATTTGATTTTGGGTTTTGTTTTTAATATTTTGTGCTCCACCTCCCTCTTCTTGCTTTAGCACATTCAAACCTTGTTATGAATGGCTTTAGTTTTGAAGTCTACTTATTAGATATTTGCTTTACATTACAACTGCTTCTTTAGATTGTGGGACTAAGCCATGCTGTTGAGCAATTTGCTTTAAATAAAAAGAGGTGAAAAGCCAATGAGGGTGAAAAACACTGTGCAAGCAGGAATGTACTAAATAAATAACAA
>NW_010529758.1:8541-39404 GCF_000687285.1 Phaethon lepturus
TCAGACTACCTATGTGAACTTCAATAAGTGGACGGTAAACCAAGTTTTTATTCTGTGTAGCTATGTAATGTTCTATAACAAAATAATGAGTGTTTACAACACCTTATCAATAATCCTAAAACATGAAAATTAAATTGCTCTAAAGCAGCATTACTTATCTTTAATTTCCTTAAGAGCTGATAATACTTTCAAAGTATTGTTGACCATTCAGGTTCTTGAGAAGGAAAATAGCTTACACAGTTGTTTAGAGGGCAATACCACAGTATTGTAGATTGACAGAGAATGCTGAATAAACTTGAAAGTGCGTGTATATTCACATTAGCTATAAGAGAGAGCTGACACATTGTAAGTTCTACTTGCAGCCACCTTCTTCGTAGTTTTTGATGTTTCATCCATGGTTTGTAATCCCTGTTCTGCATTACCTTCAGCTTAAGACAGGGTCAGATGTAAACATCTGAAGACTATGCCTAACTTCTCTTTTTTAAAAAAAGTACTATATTTCAGTCTGTAATGTATTGAAGACCTCGATTTTTCAAAGATATACTGTCTGCTTCTAATTACAGTATTTTTTGATGTGATTTACTTACTGTCTTGAAATTCTGCATATTCTCCACTCAAGAAACTGAAAGTGTAATGGCAAACAAATGCTGGAAACAGTTGGCCAAAAGCTGTTTCATAGACTTTTCTTTGAGAGAAGGTATACATGGTGCATGGCACACATCATTAGGATTTCAATCCTCTACTCTGTCAACACTACTGTACTGGAGCCAGTCAATTATTCTCATTCAAAGAACAGATCACAGCAGTGTTTGAAAATCTCATGTTCATTCTGCATCAGAAAACCTATTTGGTTTTTATGATATGTTATTATTAGTATAAAACAATGAATAATGAAAAGATATAAGACTTCTTCACACATTTGGCTTTATGTTCTCCCACTGCCTGTCTTGGTTTAATGATGTTACTCTATGTAACAGATCATAATTTGGATATTTATTTTGAAGAACACTGAATGAATCTAAACACTGTAAGAGTTTACGGTTCATTAATTTACTAAAAATATATATTTAATTTCACAGACTTTTTCAAAATCAGGGTCTTGTATGAAATAATGTCTGTCTTAATGGAAGGTAGGTTAGGTCATTCCTTAATTTTTTAAGTGAAACCATTTGCAATAATTTTGCAACAATTACATTTAAAAATACTCATGTATTCTTATCTTAAATGTCTTACTATCTTAAAAAAAGTAGATCTGAAGTTCTTGTGAGAAACTGCATCATTTAAAAAAGCATAGCTTTTTAAAGTTCCCAAACCTCAAAGTAATCAAACAGCTACTAGTTTCCTGAGTATTTGAAATAAACAGACTTACCTGCTCCTCTGGTATGGTTAAAATCACCTTTAATAACCTTGCATGACTTTCCATTACCATTGCATACACCGCAATGATCTTCACGAGCCACAGATCCTAATATGCCATCGCAGCCAAATTTCTGTGGGAAAAGAACATAAAGCTATTGAGACACAGGCTATGTTTTTCATAAAGCTGCCTTTAGTAGTAGACATCTCACCCTTTCGCAAGATGCCCTAAACAAAATGATCTGGCCCTGCTCAGAATGAAGGTTGCACTAGTTCATGTACAGAGATCCCTTCCATAGGAAGTTTTTCTATAATTTTATGTATACTGTTGCATTCACTCTTCCTATATACCAGTTGCTCTCCAAGACACAACCATGTTCCCACTTCCCTCCAGGACCTCTGGCACTTCTGAGCCACCATGCAACATACACACCACAGGCTGTCCTGATCAGTGACTGCAACATGTGCAAGTCTACCGTTTTCTACTCAAAATATGGGAGGTTCTTTGCCACACACATATGGTAAAGTGCTGCCCAACGTCTTATTCTGAATAGGATGTGAACACATCTGGAATATGTAAATACAAATTGTATTTTTGTTTTGCTAAAAATATTTAGTTTAAAAAATATTCAGTTTACTCAAGTACTTCCACATTACTATGTTAGA
Organism: Phaethon lepturus; assembly: GCF_000687285.1. Lineage (NCBI taxonomy): Eukaryota > Metazoa > Chordata > Aves > Phaethontiformes > Phaethontidae > Phaethon > Phaethon lepturus. The sequence continues at coordinate 10,564 of NW_010529758.1, forward strand.
CTCATTTCTATCAATAAGTATCAGTTGTAGCTTGACAATAGGAATACATTAAATACATTAAATTAATAGAATCAAAGAATCATAGAATCTTTGGGTTGGAAGGGCCCCTTTTAAGGTCATCTAGTCCAACTCTTCTGCAATGAGCAGGGACATGTTGAACTAGATCAAGTTGCTCAGAGCCCCGTCCAACCTGACCTTGAACGTTTCCAGGGATGGGGAATCACCTCTCTGGGCAGCCTGTGCCAGTGTTTCACCACACTCTGAGCCACCATGCAACATACACACCACAGGCTGTCCTGATCAGTGACTGCAACATGTGCAAGTCTACCGTTTTCTACTCAAAATATGGGAGGTTCTTTGCCACACACATATGGTAAAGTGCTGCCCAACGTCTTATTCTGAATAGGATGTGAACACATCTGGAATATGTAAATACAAATTGTATTTTTGTTTTGCTAAAAATATTTAGTTTAAAAAATATTCAGTTTACTCAAGTACTTCCACATTACTATGTTAGACTCATTTCTATCAATAAGTATCAGTTGTAGCTTGACAATAGGAATACATTAAATACATTAAATTAATAGAATCAAAGAATCATAGAATCTTTGGGTTGGAAGGGCCCCTTTTAAGGTCATCTAGTCCAACTCTTCTGCAATGAGCAGGGACATGTTGAACTAGATCAAGTTGCTCAGAGCCCCGTCCAACCTGACCTTGAACGTTTCCAGGGATGGGGAATCACCTCTCTGGGCAGCCTGTGCCAGTGTTTCACCACACTCGCTGTGAAGAATTTCTTCCTTATATCTAGTTGAAATCTGCCCTCTTTTAGTTTAAAACCATTTACTCCTTGTTCTATTCCTACAGGCCCAGCTAAAAAGTCTGGCCCCATCTTTCTTATAAGCCCCCTTCAAGTACAGAAAGATAACCAGGTAATCTTGTGCACTGTATAAATGCATCTGATAAAACCAATTAAACTCCAACACTGTTTGATAAATAATGAAGATAAAAGCTAGGTTAAAGAGAAGATAAAGGATTCCTTTAAGAACAGAAAACACAGTCTATCAAAGAGTTACTAATTTCCAACCCATTAAGACTGTTACTGCACTTTATGCACAGAATTTTTATTAGAGTTCTTCTACCTAAAAAAGCAATAAAGATTTCAAAATACTGATTATGGCATAAATATTCAAAGAGCTGCGTATCCAAAATAGCACATCTACAAGATATAAATACATAACTCTACAGCTGTAGTCCCCGAAGTTCTTCCTAATGGGTTGTCTAATAAGACAGGGTAAAATGTAGAAGACCTTACAAATTAGACTATCAAATCTGATTAGCAGCTGTCTCTCTGACCCTTGATATGCCAAGAAGTCAACTAAGTCTTAGTCAGGTGAGTTTGGTTTAAGGCTTTTTTTGGGTCTTTATTAGTCAATTGTGAAACGTGGATGATAAAACAAATGACATTTTTTTCAGGAAAAACGGGCTATATATTATCTTTGTGATTAAACCTGTAGTTGTTACATGGTGAACTAAAGCCCCAATTCAGCAAAGTATTTAAGAGTATTCTTGTTGCACACACTCAGTCACTCGAGAAAGGGAAACTATATGTATGTAGAACACATTAGTTATATCTATACATGCATGAATCTATAAGTTAATTTGAAGTTATTACAGTATCTAGCAATGCTGTTTCTGTGTTAAAGGTTGTTTTTTCTATTGAATTCAATCAGTGCAATGAGAAGCGGATGAACAAAAAAACCAGCCCTGTGGGATTTTGATATAGAAGGGTTTCCATATGAGGCAATATAAAAGTGACATAAGAACTATGAACCAAATGAGTTCTGAGGATCAGGAATAGCATGAGCACTCAGCTTTAATTATCTGTTATTCTGCTCCTTTGGTCCTGGTTTATTTAGATGTAAATTTTCGTACTATTGAGAAAGGCAGAATTAGACATACATATGTACACCCCATGGCAAAATTTCCCAACCTGTTGAAAGCTGAGGATGAAGATAAAATCAGTTATACTCATTTTCCACTCTGCAGCAGTTTGTTATAGGCATCCTTATTATCACAGATACATGTTACCCACGCTGACCCTTCAGCTGCTTCACATACTGTGTTGCAGAGTGAAATTAGCTTAAAATATTTTAATATGATACAAAAAGAGCTATTTGGTCTTGGTCATGCATATGGCAACATGCAACTGCAACAGAGAAATAACACACATGCGTTAGCAAATATATGTGCTTGCATTCATGTGTCTGTATATGCAGGTTGAAACAAGTAAATCATACCTGGCATCTACCATCTGCACAGACATCTAACCCATGCTGGCCACAAGAAGTCCCATCCATCACCTTTTCTGTTAGAAGAACGGGTTGATCCTTTCCAGCCGGTGAACAGAATAATGCACATGGCTTGTCTGTAGTAGCAGTTGATGGAAAAAACACAAAATTGGTAAAAATTAACAAATACAGAATTATTATAATTATTTTTAAAATGGATATTTGCTGATCTGTGTGGCATGAATTGATGTTAGCATAACAAGTTATCTTAGATACAGTGAAAACAAAAATACTTTGATCCTTTTGTCTGAAAAACTCAAGTTCTTTTTCCTGCTAGAGCATAATGCTGCTATAAACTTGGCCTACATAGTACTCATGTCATGTTCATTGTTGCAATTAAGAATACGCACATTACAGCTGTCTGAATATTTTGGTTGTAATCTATACTTTCATTCTGCTATATTTTTGGCAGATCATAAATATTGGTTAAAAAAGAAACTTAACACTTTCCAGATTTTCTAACTATGCAGGTCAAAGAGAAAAAAATTAAGTAACTGAGACACCCTGGGAAGAAAAATATATGGATTTACAAAGTCCACATTAAAAAAAAGACAAAAAACTGAACACATTCTTTCTAACATCTTTACCAGGGTCAGGCAATTTTCTACCACATTTCTAAAACATTCTGCAAATAATTTCTAATTTTGAAAGAGAATAAAAACCTAACAATGTCCTATGTATGCATGTATTCCTAATGGTCATAACTTATAAATAATGAAGTTTGCTTCACCATTGCCAAAGTAATACCAAATAAAAAAACCTAAGACTCCTCTCAGTGGTCAACTGAGTAAAAAATTATGTGATTTTATCATATCTTTATTCGCAAGTGTACTGACTCAGAACTTCTTCCTAAATCTGTTGCAGATTTTTGAAAGGATAAAGTCAGTCTTGAACTTGAAACTGATTTCACTTGGACAGAGTCTATGCCATTCTGACTTCATACTGACTTCTAGATTCCTGGAGTGCGTTTTTATTAGTAAATTAAACAGTTCCAGGAAATGCTCTTGGGCACTGGAATTCTACTGTCTCTACGGCTGAACTGTAAAACAGTCTATGCAACAATTTTTGGAAGTGCTAACTCTCACTAGCTTGGTCTAGCCTGGAAATTGCCACCTGCAAAGGACCATTTTCAAAAAACAGTTTGGATGTCACCATGCCTTTTAGAGTGCAAAAGAGTTGAAAAGTATGGACACAGGACTTCTGTGCCAGCTGACTTACACATCAGAGAGTGGTCTGGGCACATTTGATTTACTAAAATTGACGCAGCTTCTGAGTGTCTCTAGGGGACTGGTGCAAACAGATGTGATCTCTTTTGCCAACACGTGAAGGCAGTCAGACACAAGCCATTTCCAGCTAAGAAGTGTGAGTCTCTGCCTGATTTTATGCCCTCTGCATTCCTGTTATAATTCTTCGACAGTAATCCCAAAGTTCGCTGGGAGCTTTAAGCATGTATCAGCATTTTTTAAAGGAATACAAGATTAACAGCCTAAACATTATTTTAAGGACACTGAACTCAAAGAGACAGTAACTCAACAGCATCAGGCAACTTCAACAGACTATAGGAGACCTCATTCAAGTACAGCAACTATTTTGGACATGATGCACAATTAATGTCTACTAAAGGCTAAGAGAGCAAATAATTAAGGATTTGGGACCAATGCATTTCTGTAATATTGGAACTCTTTAGATAGTGTTCACTTTTCTGTCTCCTGGGGGACACCTCAAGACAACACGATGTCTCAGAACAAAGCTAGATGAAAGCAACCATCTGTACTCCTTAACATGGGACGGAAGAGTGTCAGGATTTTTCATCAGATGACTGAATTATTTAAAGTCAGGCTGAAACCTTTTGATCCCCTAGGATATAAATCATGTGTTCCTGCACTAAAATGAAATTTAGTAAAACAAACCCAAACTAATTCACTAGATAAGCACTTATAAAATAGCTGAAGAGAGTTCTCCTTACTATGAAATGAGCTAACATACAAGCCTAATGAAAATAGTCTCACAAGTTTTCACTTTGGCACCTCGAGAAAAGGCTTAGAAGAAATAAAAACGTTGTTTAGCTAGGCATAAATTAAAGTAAGTTCTTGATAATAAATTCACATTTTTGGGGATTCAGCAAAATAGTTCTCATAAAATCTATGCTTTCTAATGTTTTCTGATAATTTGTTTCAAGAGTTAAATATAAATGGCAATAATGAACTACTTAAAATGTGGTAACACATACTTAAACAGTACTCCTGTGTCATTCCACGCTCTTCTTTATCTCCAGTTGCTACGATTTGTTAACTTCTCGAATTAACTGTTTTCATAACTGAAGTCTTTCTGTTGTTTTCTTGTTTTCTTTTTTTTTAAATTAAATAAATTATCTCATAACACTTTAGAGAAAGTTCAGTGGAATGGCAGCTGTTGCTCATATTCCTAGCAAGAACTTGGGTAGAATGTTTTGTTTTCTGGTTGCTGATATTTTACACCAACATTATCTTTGCTAATACAACTTACTCCTACTTGAGCATGATCCTAATGATATGGTATCTAAGCAAGTTTGTTACACTGAAGTATGTAGTATACCCATGCAGTATGCCAGAACTGTGCATGCAGTAGCTGTTAGGATTTATAGAGATCTTAGATAAGTTGGCAGTATGAAGTACACATGGATTTATGCCAAAATCAAACACTGGTATGTGAAATACTCAAGTGTCAAGCTAAAAGTGCTCTCTCCTTCCTCAAAAATAGAAGCACACAACATCCATATTGTCTTTTGGGCTTTCTAGGTAGAAGTATAATGGATATACACATTCTTAATGATGTAGCATCTGTATTTCTGAGTCACTTCATACTACATTTCTGATTAAATGGGACCAAACTGATACTGAATTTCATTTCAAATGTAGTCATTACATATCAAGACGGACTAATCCAATAAGAATATACGAGAAAAGATTCTAGAACCTGTGAAAATACCACCAGACATTGTCTATGAAATAAAAATTACTTACCAAAAATCTTGGGCTTGGGGTTTGTTTGTTTGCTTTAGCTTTTACCATATCTTTCTTAATCAACAACAATACCAACAAGCTATAAGCCATATCAGCAGATGACAAGAACGTGGGAGATGGTATATACTTACCATCATCGATGACAGCCTGCCACTGGTGCACGTGCTTCTGATATGAAGATCTGACACTGAAAGCCTGGCACTGCCAGTCCCTAAAGGCAGGCATGCCAGCAGGACAAGAAGGATTTTCACATACTCTATACTGCATCGTGGGACCATGACACTCTCCTTCAAGGCCTGAACTAGAAAAGATGGCATAAATATTATGCTTTATTGTTGGTAATGTTTTGGTAATGTCAGACTTACAGCACAGTTTATGCTATATACAAAATCAATTTAAATATCAGATTTTTTGTTGACACATAACACTAAGAAATCACCCACAAAAAATCAAAGTCACAGAACAAAACATGTTTGCCTTCTGTTTGTACTGGTTACATTACATAAAAAGAGTCATGGGTGCTAAACCATAATTCACACTTGGCCCCAATGAAGGACTAGGACTCATAGGAGTGTTTAGTTGGGAGAACCTCGACTGCAGTTTTGATATAGTTCAGATCATATTTTTCTAGCTGGACTGAGGCAAAGGTGCCACTGAAAGGAAGTAACACCCGCAGATTTTTTTACAAGAGTGGTGTTGTGAAGTTCAGACAATATGCTTTGTTCCTTTTTGGTCGCTCCAGTTGTGCTTGCAGGTTCTAACAAACAAATGCAAAAGTGAACTGCAGAAACTGGAGTTAATTATTTGGAAACTTGCCTGGGAAAATGAATGAATGAAGGAGAAATTAAGACCTCCCTAAATTCTAGAAATAGCTTTTAGGCAAACAGCTCGAAGTGGCGTTTAGATGGCAGGAAATAGGAAAGCATTCTGCACATCTAAGGCTTCTGTTAAACTACCATGCTTTTGTATAGCCATATCCAAGTTTTCCTCACATTTCTTTACGCAAACTTCTCTTTTTTTAATCCCTCTGTCTTTCCTGCCATCTTTTTTTGCCCCAAAACTGTTACACGCTTTCATCTTTCTTCATTTCTCCCATTTTGTTCTATTATTTTCCTAAATCACCTATTCTACTCTACTCTTCCCTGCCCTGCTCTATGCCACCCTATTCTAGCCTAGCCTAGCCTAGTCTAGTCTTCTCTACACTTGTCTTCATTACTCAGGTCTATTCTGTTCCCACTTCTCTACCTACTTATTCTTTTTCTCTTGGTGTATAAATGACCCACAAAAGAGAGATATCATACTGAGTAATTAAAAGGAAAGCATCTTTTAGCTTGCTGCTGAGATATGGTGAAATGTACTCCATTTCAAGTCCATGGTAAAACTCCCTTTATCCCCAGTGGCACAAGGTTTTCATTTTCACAAGGTACCAAATCTAAATGTTGTTTACAGATGTTCTATCCAAATGTCTGTGAAACAGGTAGAAAGATCTCTCTGTAAAAGTTGCAATTCCTTGGCTCTCCGAACGAGACAGAAGTAAATTTTCTCCAGTAAAAAATTGAAAGACTAGAATTACACACTGATGCTCTGCAAGTCAAAAATTACAAATTTAGTTTTCTGTTGCTTCTTCAGGTGAAGCTTAAAAATGAAGTTATAATCTCCCATTAGTATTATCTAAGCTTTTGACAGAAGCAGGAAGGAGAAAAAATAGTGTTACCATGCATTAAAACCCTTGAAAAATCTATTTTCCTAAGTGTTTTTCGGTATTTATAAAAAATAGAAGTGCTTGTGTATAGGACAACTATATCTTAGTGCGTTTCAGTGCTCATAAAACTTAAATTCTGCTCGGAAATTCTGATGAACAGCAATGGAAACCTGAACTTGTTTTTACCCAGTGCATTTGCGTTGTCGACTGCTGATTCCAGTGTTGCAAGTACGGCTACAAGTGCTCCACGCGCTCCACTCCCCCTCCACATGCTCCGCAAAAGAGGTCCGATTGATACATTCTCCAGCCTTACACCACTAGGTGAAAATTCAGCTCTTAGGTAAATAAATCAACGCATATGCAAAACAATTCACTGCTCCACAAGCACACGGGAAGCACAACATAAACATTTTGTTCAATTAATAGTTTTCATATGAGCGAGTCAGATATGTTTTTGCCTATTGTTGCCCATAGCTTTTTTTTCTGTCCTAGTGAATACAATGGCCAGAGACCTTTCTCTGGCTTGTGACCAAGGAGCAGGTGCAGCTCCTGTCCACAAGCTCCAGCTCAAGTTTATTCCCAATAACAGATGCCTCCTGGAACAGCCTGCTGGAAATGGTCCACAAATGATGCTGTTCCCTTCATCTGAGCTTGGGCACTGCCTAGGAAAGTGCTTCTGGGTCCAGCCCAAACCCATTGCAGGGTTCATCCTCCAGCTGAACTGTACAGATGATCACAGCACAGTGTTCAGGGCTGTTCTCAGGACTTCTTTGGTTCACTGTTACAGTTCCCACATAACTAGCAGGAACTGCATTGTCACTGATTAGCCAGTAACAATTTCAATAGAAAGCTGTATTAAAATAATAGACAAAATGGGATTTTATTCACAACTTCTATTCAAAGAGAGAATGGAATCCTCAATAAGATAGTGTTGAGAAAGCCAAGAGAATTTCTGGCATGTATTTAAATAATAATAATCACCTCAGTAATCTTGTATGCATATACCGTTTCCCAGGACAACTGCAATTTCACACTCAAAAACTATCCAATTACTATTGTTATGCTCTGTAACTTATGTCCACATCTGGTATAAATCATCATAACTCTGCAGAAACTAGTACTTTACCAACTTATACCAGCTGAATATCTGTTCCATGTATTATGAAATTTTAGCAACTGCAAAGCAATAAGGCTACAAGTAGACAATGAACACTTAATGTCATTAACATCAGTAATTTAGCCCACTTCTCTTTGCACTCTGAATTATTGGTGAATTACTGTTATCAATGGATAAAGTTCATTAAGAAGTCTCATATTTTGAGCAAAACAAAACATGTCACTAATGGAGTCAATAAAGGCCTTTGTCACTTTTAGAATACACTTCAGTTATTTGCAGTGTCTGTGCTAAATCCTTGTCTGGTGATCTTTAACTTCACCTGCAGTTTCAAACTGGTCTTCACTGATCAATTGATCTTAATTTTCTTTCTTAAATCATGGCATTACAATATTGGCATAATTACACCACCTTTGAAAAGTCTTCACATAGGATGGCTCAATCATTATATTGGACTTGCAGTCAGAGACTACAAATTTTGTAAGGCTCTTGGATATTTTAGACCCCAAATGCTCATATTTATTTAAATATATTCCTTCATATATAATATGCAAAATGGATTTTTCTCGAGAGATAACATCTGCCTTGCATAAAGTCTGAGGGATGCTTATCAAACCTTGACTTAAAAAACAACCTAGTTGGACAGGCTGTTGAAATGACATTTCTGTCACTTCCTAGGATCCTAAGAGGAGCACAAGACAACATTACTCCATCTCTACGATAGAAGAAAACAAAGTCAGTGATTTGTGTAATCTGAAGATCATTTTGGACGAGTAAACAATAATCCCTTCTAATCCTCTGAAGATGTTTCGGTGATGTCTGCTTAGTCTTTTACTGCTAGACATAAATGAGGCATCTCTGTAGCCTGGCACAAGGCTCAATGAGCATTCTAATTAGAATCAGTACTTTATCTTACCCTTACTAATTATTTACTTCCCACTAGCTAGCTCTACAACAGAGAACAGTGTTACCTTCCTCACTCGACTTTCCCAGGACGCATGTCACTGCCATATCATAATGCCCCCACAAGTAAAAGTTAGAAAGAGTCCTCTGCAATGAGTTGCTATTATCACCTGTTGCAAGTCAGGCATTAATACGCAAGGTGCACGCTAATTTTGGGTGCCCAATTCACGATGATGACAGTTTCACAATGAAAAATTCTGGGTAGTCTTAATAAGAGGTGCTGCTTTCTTATTCCATACCATGGGCACGCCAGTCTTAACGTAAAGAACGGAACATCAAACAAAGGGCATGTCCCTGACTTTCCAGGTATTGACTTAAGACAGAATATCAACTACACACATTTATCAGAATCAAGAGATAGCAGCAAATGTCATTGCTTTACAGATATGAAAATGAATAAAGCCTGTTTTTCCTTTAGCATGTAAAATGATATTATCTGAACATTTTATCTTACTCAGTTGATTGATTTGTTTACTTTTTTAGGGGGATGATGACAGTCCTGGTGAATGTAATATGATTCAAAGAGCAAATCACTCCTGTGGGAGACTGCTGTCAGCACAGTATCACGAAAATATGAAGATATATGCATGCTCCTGCCCTGTTAATCTATTTGAGGTTATTATCTTCATTTACAGTTATACACAGAGATGACAGAGATTATTCAAACAAGAAAGCTCTTGAAGGACATTTAATGTAAGTCTGACTTCAGGTGACCATTTAATTTGTCTTTGATGGCATGCTTTTAATGATATTTTTCTTTCACATGCACTGACACTATAAAGTTCTTTACAAAGCTTATCCTGAAAAGTCTTATAATAAATCTGTATTAATCACTTCAATGACACTATTTCTAAATCTTAAATCATAGCTGAGAACTTCCTATCTTTGAAAGCCTATGTTTCTGTTTACAGCAAGCAGTGCAACAATGACACTCCATTCATAAATAGCCTACAAGACCAGAATGAATTTGAAATAAAACAGTGTAAGCATTAAGACATCTGTGGCTTTGGCTAACTTTTTAAAAAATTCACTGTTTTTAGGGAAATGTATTTTTTAATCATACCTATATTATATAATACACAAAATATAATATATTAAACTATATTTGTATGATTTTTATGATAACTGAGGTAAGCAGGAACTTTAAACAAGTGCAAAGACCTATTCGGCTTCTTTCCTTAACTGCTAGGTGTTCAATATTATATCATTTTTTCACCAGAAACAGTGAAACATACCTTTCCAGTGTCACAGTCTGTTCCATCCATTGGTGGATCCAATTTAGTTTTGCATTCCTTCTCACTTTCCACCTTACACCACAATCCGGTGCAAATGACATGCTGAAAACCAAACAAACAGGTAAGCACAATATCTATCTTATGCAAAATTACTTTCTGCATGCAATCCACTCATGTTGTCATAAAGTTACCAGTTTGATGGTACTGAAGTATGTTTAGAGACAGGTTAAGCATGCACAAAAACCAAAGCAGGCAGACTCTGCCTAGACTTTTACTAATCATGAACACATGGAACAAGTCAGGCTGGTGTGTTGATAGAGAGGGGGAAGCACCCTCTAAGTCTAACCCTAGGGTCATGGTCTCTGCATGCGGCAGATGTGACAAAGCACATATGAGCTACTTTGGCCCATGATGTGAAGCAGCTACTGTGCAGATGCACTATCCCAGAGACTGGAAGAGGTGTGAGTTTTCTGGGAATTATTTTTTAAATTAATTCATATTTTTACTCCTTTTATTTAGCGCTCTTTCATTTTATGTGAAAGGGAGAAAAAATAGCACTGTCAGTAGCCACAAAAACAAAGGTTTTAAAATGAGTCCATTTCTATATATAGGGACTAATGAGTCTTTGTGCAGCTACACAGAAATATGCTCACAGGAGTTTTGTAAAAACATGTTTGTAAGAAACTTTGAGGCTCCTCTAGGACTTCCAAATCCCCCTTGTTAATACCATCATTGGTATCTTATGATCCCAATGAGATGCTACCTTGTGCTCTTGCAGTGTTTCCTAATTCCTCTAGAATTCATTCATTCCTCTAGAAATATCTCAAAAAAGCAATCAAACCTGACATACACCAAAAAGACACAAAGTAACCTGACAAATCAGGATGAAATCTTTTTGCTGGGAAGAAGCGAAGGAAGATAAGAAGGGTACTAGTCAGTAGTGAATTTTAGAGATGGAAAGAAAAGCTGCTTATTCTGTCCATCTTGAGTATCAGAACAAGACAGTTTTACCTGCTTCAAAAGAAAATAGAGCCTTGACATATGCTGGCTCACATTTCCCCAAATTTCCTTGGCAGCTTTCCCTATTTTCTTCTACAAAGTCCTCCTTCTCCCATGGTTTTCAGGCATGACTTCATTCTCCTTGCTGTCTTGTCCCCGCCTTGCTGGTAAATTGGGTGGAAGTGAACAGACAGCACGTGGGGCTCAAATATGGCCTGAATGTTATTGCATGTGCAGACTGACTCCCCCAAAATATGTATAGTACTCCCAAAGAGGAGCAGGACTGATCAGGAAAGGGGGAACGGTTGACAGGGGGATTAAAGATAAAGATAGGTTGTTTTTTTGAAATGAGGGTTGCCAGGAGGCATGCTTCTTCTGACTGAAATGATTTGTTACATTGGTAAACCTAGCAAGAGTCTCTGTGCCTTTTACACTATGTATGAAAAATGTGTGATAAATCTTACGCTGCCTTGAAAAAAAGTCTTGCTGCACAGGAAACATTATTCAACAAAAGATTGTGTCTGAACCAAGGAACAGGACAGTTCCAGTGGGAGTCTTGCATGTAAAAATGTGTGTAACATCAGCTTTCACAAAAAGTTAAAGATTGTAGAGGTCTGAAACATTGCACAGAAACAAAGAGACAGGATGGCAGCAGACTCACTCCTGATTGATCATGCAACAGTTTTGTGCTGAAGCTGAACCAACACGACAACAGTTAGCCTAGGCATATCCTAAAATAGGAGCTATAGAAGTCCCATCCTGTTCCTGGATGATTGTAACAAGCATTTTTCAAATATCAGACTGTAATTTCTGTTCTTGTTCAAGGGAGAAAGACAATTTATTCATATAGAAGTGTTTTTAAATGTGCATTTTAACTTCAGAGCTGAGAACTAAATTCAGCAAGGAAACTTCTGGGCCAGTTTTGAAAAGACAATGTAGATGAGACAGAGTATCAGATGTTCATGACAAAGTGCTTCCACACCAACTATGAAACGTCAGACTACACTGTTGGAACAAGTCCACAAAAATATACGCTAATTTCATGTTCCTAATTCAAATAACTTTTTTCATATCCCTACATCTTCATTTGTCAATGACTGCATTTAAGCAAAAGTCGTGCAGGTTTTCAAACCACAAAGTCAATTTTTCCTTTATCTCATCACATTTTAAAGTATGTTATCCTTTTTTTCTCCTAAACACTTTAATCTTGTGCTCAATTTCACTAGCATATGACTGTGGAATGGTGGAGAACAAACCTATAGTTCCTTACAAATTCAGAAACAATTCTTCTAAACTTAGGAACACATGAAGTCAGATTGACAAGGATTTGGGTACCTGAACACACAGATGCACTTGAGGTGTGTAAAGTAAATCAAGTAAATCAAATCAAGACGCTTGACTTGCTAATGTGCTTGGTATACATTTGCATGTTTCTGCAAATATGCAGAAAAATGCATATACCACCTCCTTATGAACCATGAACCCAACCTCCCCAGCTAGAAACATCTTAGAGTCTTAAGTGTACGGTATTCTAAAAACACTCACTTCACCAATTTTTGAAATAAGCATTCAATATTACTGTAACATTTCATCCTAGACTTTGAGATTCCCCAAACACAAGAAAATGGAAATATGAAATTACTAAAGTTGGAGTATGACTTGTAAAGTTTTTTTCTGGGCTTTCCACTTCAGTCAAATCACAAATAGACTCTTTAGTTAATCTTGAGATTGAACTTCTGCTGCAGAAGTAAGAGAAATTGAGATTACTGTTACCATTTAACTTTTGGGGATTCCTGCCTGTGGCTGGAGAAAAGCCATGATGCACAACTTCTATTTTTTCATTAGCAACCTGCAATGCTACAGATCAGGACTGATTTGAGCACTAACAGAAATCTGGAGGCCAGTGTCAATATTACAGTTGCTCCAAAATCAGAGCACAAACTTCTAAAACAGAAATGTACTCCTCTGGGGAGAAAGTTTCATTCAGTCCAAATCAGGATAGCTAAGTTAATGTTCACAGAGGTTTACTAGCTGTCTATCATAAGCTGTTACAGTTTTTTAGACTAGCCAAGGGAAGTAAGACTTATTGGAGATGATAAATTTATACTTGTGATATTACATTTCATTGTGTGTACAGTGGAAAACAAAATATTGCCAAGCACACACAAAAGACTTTTTTTCTGATAGAACTTGTTAATCATGGGTTTTAACAGCAAAAGCTTGTAAAATACAACATGAAAGTCCCAATGTACTACAGAAATAGCAGGGGTCATTCTAGCTTTTTGGTGGGTTTTTTTTGAACGAAAAGAGTGAGGCAGGTATGTGTGCAACATAGGGCTGCTTTTCCAGTCATAAAAGCATCTAGAAAGAAGGCTCAGTTGAGAGGTAAGACCAGAGACAAAAAGAGCATTTCAGAACTGTATTTGTGCAAAGTCAAGATTGCTTAAAGTGTGGTGGTAGAGATGAGGACAGGTATTTCACCAAGGCTATAATATTTCCATGACTTTCGTCCTTTTCCTTGTGATGTCTCCCTGAAATGTCTTAAAAATCACCATGGAATATAACCAGTCTCCTACTTCTTTGCAAAGATCACAGCTGTGTTATGACAAGAATTGTTTTAGTGGAACTGACTAGATAGCATTCGCATCCTGGACTTTAATCTTAAAAGCCAACATTTAATAGTTCAAGAATTATATTCAATTGTCAAGTTCTACAATCACATTTAATCATCAAGAACTCCTTCTGGGCCATCATCTCACTATCTGTTATGTGAAATAATGTTAGGGTCTAATTGATTCTTGTGCGAGACATCATGGGCATAAAAGCAAACTTGGCTCCCTTACAAGATAAGCATGGTGACATGATATGAATCTTGTACACTGAGATCCACTCACACTTTTCTCAGGCTCTATAAATTTTGCTTAGGGTATGAAAAAAAAAAAGTCTTTGAAATAAAGATGAAAAGGAAAAAATGAAGTCTGGACACCTTTCATGAAAGAGGAGCAGGAGGGGCTCACTTAGGAAAATAGGGGAGTAGGCCCTCAATAGTCCCTTCAGTCCTTTGCTTTAGCCATTAAATCATAAAGAGGAATTCCTGAGAGCAAGGGGGAATCATGGGCATCTGCAGAGTTTCTTAGAGGCTGCCATTTAATGTGACTGTAAATTATCCTAAAGTGCTGCTCAATAATAACGTTTGTAGAAAATCACGTCAGCAGAAATGCATTATTTATTGTACCACTGATATTTGTAGATTATTTTTAGATCATAAAGAAAACTATTTTCTATCTTTACTCCATTGTTTTCTTAGTTGAGTAGCTGTTATATATGAAACATTCTTACATTAGTGTAGAAGACTGCATGGAAGTCTGGTCATCAAATTATCTTCTAGTCACAAAAAATGTAAGACTCTGACATAGTTCATAATTTACCTTTTACACAGATACACTGAAGTGCATGAACTGTTCACCAAGTAGAATGTATCCAAGAAATCCTGGGCTGTAAGTTGTTGGATTTACTGAAATTTAAATGAACCTTCAAGGAGTATGTTTCTCTCTTGTTTCCTGGCTTGTGGACAACAATTGTAAACTGCCAGTTACTGGCACAGTAGAAGAGAGTGTATAGAGATAAAAGAAAGTAGTTTGGATTTCACAGAAAACCCAGTGGTTGCCAGTGTATAATAAAATATTTATTTTTAATAATTAATACTGCAACTAATGAAATACAGTGTGAAATTTAGAAAAGTCTTCTAAATGGTGATTGGTCTAATGGCAGCCACAATAATCTGCAATAATCACAATAATCTAATGAAGGATTTCTGGAAAATTTATATAGCTCAGCTCTAGCACGATTTAAATTGCAACATCCGTTTTCTCCTTTCTCTTCATACATAGGAGAAACATATGTAAGTGCAGGACGACTTTCTTTGGGCTGTGCTCTATCCATTGTTCCAAGTTTCCTCTTCACCATAGGAATCTTATTTAATTGGACTCAGGTACTATAAACCTCCCTAACAGAAGAGATAAATTTAAGACCCACAGCAGGGAACAAAAAAAGGAGCTCTGAAAATAGCGCCTAAACTTGCTATAACTATCTCTTCAGGTCTACAGTCTGAGAATCAAATTGCTTGGAATTTTTTGTTGGGGGGAAGGTGGGAGTATAAATATTGCTTCCAGGCAAGAGAACACAGAGGCAAACCAACAAGGTGACTTTACGGAGGTTGGCAGTGGAGCTTTGGAGAACTTCTCTTCTGCCTCAGTGCTTTCACATGATTTTCTGAATTCTGTCCTTTGTGTCTTTTATTTATTTCTGTGTAATTTCTAATAGGTCCAAAGCTCTTAAAGATGCTCTACAATAATTTTGTGATTCAGTATTTGCTTATATGGTTTCCAGTTCAAGGTTACCAGTTTTGCAGAGGACTTTGGTGAAACTGAAGAAAGTTCTTTCCCTTGCTCCCTTCTCAGAAACTGTTACCAAGTTCTCTTTTTCTTACTGTTAAGACCATAAGGTTATCAAGCAACAGACTTGGTTTATGAAGAAAACTGAAAATTCAATTGCAGTTTGTCAGAAAAAAATAATAGTTTAAAAGACGACTGGCTTTTCGTATTGTCTTGCATCACTACTAGGTTCTTTCTTCAAAGGAAGCCTGCATATCTTTGGATTTAAGTTACAATGGTGTCCTAATACTAATGTTTAACAGGAATCTTCCTAAACTAAACATTTTAATGTACAATAATGGTCCAGTAAGTGGAGAAAAGTGGTAACAAATGATTTAGCTGAAATGTGTTCTCTTATGTACAAAATGCCAGAAGAGGAGAAAATGACTGAAGATGATTAGGAATGGACAACTAGGTACCACCACCCAGAGCCTATGTACTCCCTGTGCAAACAGTTGAGCACTACTAAGGTAGTGTTAACTGAATTTAACTTGATGACATTTCTAAAATAATGATGAAAACCAAAGAAACCTTGGAGTCAGGACACCGAAAGAAGACTATTCACTGCATCTGTGAGTGAAACACAACAGGCCCAGGATCACTTTTCTACATGAATTTAAATCCCTGAATTAAAACTAAACACAAGGGTATTAAAGGAGGGGAAGTGCCCAGAGAAATGAAAAGCATATAAAGGTATTAGGCAACAGCAAGTCTCCAGGTTTGACTATCTCTTCAATTAGTTTTCAAATTCTTTTACCTGGTAAAGAAGACCTGGAAGAAATAATGGGCTACTGCTGTACTATTTTCTTGTTCAAAATAGGTTTCTAGAGAATGAGAAACCAAAATCACATCTTTTAATTGAAAACAAAGTACTAAAAAACAAGAAACAGATTGCAATTCATGAAAAAAGCACTTAGAAGTAATTAAGAACATTTATAGAATCATTACATCAAGTTCTACTGCTCGTCTCTCACAGTGAAAATGTTTTTAGTAAGACAGTTGAAATAATAACCAGTAACCTACAGGTCCTTTTTTATTTTCACCTATGCCATTCTCAGCATGTGGTAGTCATACATGTATTACAATATTGCAATATTCCAAAGGATATATATCCCTTGGGAATCTTCTCTCACTGAAACTTGCTAAAGAAAGAGTATGACATCGAAGCTGAAAAGATGAAGAGAACTGAAGAACTAAAGAAGGAAGGAATTATGCTTTCATCGTAAATGCCTTTTCCAGGATATCTGTCCGCTCTGATGCTGATGAAATTTTATTTCACAGTTCTGCCTGGCCTCCATTCTATCAACCCATACTCCATACTCTTTACAGCTTTCTAATATCAACCCATCTTATCTTGGTTACCTCCTCAAGGGCAGCCAACATGTTTAGTACCTGTCCTGTTGACATTAGAGAAGGATAATTTTTCTCTGTTAAAACCATTATTAAAATGCTCTTCAATCAGATGTCTACTAGTATTAGGCCATACAAATACGATGAGCTCTTCAACTTTGTTAACCTCTCTTGTCCAGATGAATATATAGTGATACTGCTTAATGCAACAGCATGAAGCAATGTTGGCAAACTAACTTAAGTGCTGGAACTCCTATTGCTATGGCCAATGCACAGCTCTGCCAGGGCTCACAGGGGACCTGCGAGGAGTCAGGGTATATTCAGCAGTACGGAGAGCCTAGCTAACACCACTATTCTCCCTAGGAACGTGCACAGGCACAGCACACTCTACCGAAGGTCAGATATGGAGTTTCAACACCCAAAACATAATGAAATGGAACCTACACATGAAATCTGGTCCCAGTGGAATACATTGCAAATATTCCATTCGTTGCAACGAAGTGACTTCACACTATGACATTTTCTATTTCTAAAGTACAAGGAACATACCACTGGTATGCTATGATGGAACTTGATTCAGGATGTTTGCAGATCCAAAGCAAGCCTTGCAAGGTAAACAAATGAAAATGTTCATATTAATGTTGGAAAGCAAAGTGTAAACTTCTTGTTTCAAAGGTGCTATATTCTCTTTCTCTCAAACACATGCACAAAAATGCCTCTCACTGAAAAATGAGTCGGTAGGTGTATTTTCTGAAGTAAACACCCAACCTTACCTGCATTTCTTGGCAAAAGGAAGCAGTCGGTCCAAAAAGAATCTGACACTGTTCATCTGCAGTGTATGTCATTCCTGGGAGCTTGGAGGGAATAATCACAGAATTGAGGCTCTGAGGATTCGTCTGTAGCAGACAGTTACTGGCCTTTGACCTGGCAATATGCAGAGATTCATACGCTGAGCAATCCTAAAGAGTTTGACTGTCATGCTGACTTAAACATGCATTTGACCTTAGAAAAATGTGGACTCTTAAGATTTTTTTATTCGTCAGCATTGGGCTGTCATTCAGAGAAATTAGTATTATTTTTACTATTAAATCAGTATTAGAATAGAAATATACTAATAGAAATTAGTATAGCTTACTTGATATAAGTTAATGGTAAGTTCTGATGTCTGCACATTTGCAGAATGACAATATAATTTATAGGCTACAACAGGAATTTCAGGAAAGCGCTGCACAGTATTTTACTGTAAAATTTAGTTAACTGATCAATGTTTGTATAGAGTTCTTTAAGCAATTATAAAAAAGTAGACATTTTATAATGCATAGGCAGTTGTTTAGCTTAGTTTTCACATCTAGCAAGACCTCAAATTAATCACTTCATATTTAAAAATACATACATCTCTAAGCTGGTAGCCAGATATTTAACTTGTCTCAAAAAGTGAAGAGAATATATTTGAAAATACTTAAATCTGTTAAAGCACCAAGTCATGGTTTTGATTTCCCTCTAGATTCAGTACAAATGTGTCAGACTGACACATCTAACTTACACTAACTATTCCAGTGTCATAAAGCAGACCTTTTGAGGACTTCTTAACTGTTGCAAGTAAATTCTCCACTGATATATATACATATAAACTTAAGAAAGGAACAGAGCTTTAGGGAACAGATCCTATTTAAGAGATATAGAGGGAAACTAAATGTTTTAATTTGGTTTCTAGTTATACTATTCTCTATTAAATATCTCATAGTAAATTTCTATTTAAAAATTAACATAATGTAATTATACTGCATGGTTTGATAATGCATGGTACAACATAGATCAGAGAATCTACATAATGTTCATAGTTCTTTCACTGTCCAACATTCTTCAATACATAGCTTATTAATGTATTTTAAACATATTTAAATATATATAAAATGTTTATATAAATATCTGTAAGTATAATCACACACATTAACACATGAAGATACAAAACCACAAGTAATTGCTGAAAACAGATTTTAATCAATCTGTCAAAAATTATATAGTTCATGATGATTTAAATTACTTTGATGGGCTATATAAACACAAGTCTCCCACAGAGGTAGTTAAAATTATTGAAAACTTGTTATTTCGGGGTATTTATTGCAACTCTTTGTAAATGACATACAGAGTTCTTTTTCTTGAGTGATATACCTGAGAAATCTTTCCAGATCTTCCCTGCTGCACCGAGACCATGAAACATCCCCAAGGTTCTGTCCTTTAATCCACTCCCCAGACATGATATGGAGACCATCTGCACAGGATGGGTGGTCATTGTCGTGGTTTATCCCCATGCTGAATTTTGAAGTTATTGAAAATAAACCAAAGCACAAGAAAATAACAAGTTGTTTTCAAAATGTTTCTAAGTTAAAACTCTTGCAAGAGGCTATGAAAAACTCACATATATTACACGTAGGAAATCTCTTTTCATTTTTTCCATGACACCTTTCACAGAAGTACCTGGAACCATGTGTGGAGAACAATTCTATACAGAAAGGAAAAAGTGAAGCCTCATTCATTTGATGAGAAATATTACATTCTAATCAGCTGTTCAACATATACTTCAGACAACTTTTTGAATGTTCAGAACTGCACAACTACTGCAGGTTCAATGAACTCTTGTTAATGGGCAACAAAAATACTGGAAATCTACTTTTTGAGATCAGTGAATTGTTCTGTATTTTGGCAGTGATTCTATCTTGATTCCATATGGAACTGGTTTGTTGAAATTTTATGGAGTAGTACCATGCTTACTAGTTTAATGCATGATTATCATATCTAAAGGAAAAATCACCTAGATGTGTTTCCAATGTGTACTGTTAGAAATAACATTGATGAAGTAATTAAATGGATTTTGGTTTTAAAGACTCAGTATCCACATGCATCCCAGCGAGTTCCCACATAGGGCACTGCAATGAAAAATTCCGCTAAAAATCTGCTTGAAGCTGCTACTTTAACTGAAGACTCACTGTCACTCTCATTCACAACCAGTAAACAGAGAGGAAGAAGATAGACAGACTTAAGTAAAAATAAAGTTTTCGGTATTAGCTAAGTGGATATATGCTTGAGTGGCATTAAGAGAAGCAAATGAAATACTCTCAGCTGTTCTTGAAGATTTGTAAATGAACATGGGACTACTCTCCAGAGCATTGGATTCAAAGCGGTGCTGGAATTTTGCAGCCCTAGTCTGCCCTGCAGAAAAGCAAAACTTTAGAGTGAATAAAGAATTGTACCTTGCATTGACTCCTTTAGCCAAAGAACAGTCAAATTGCTTAGAGACTGTTAAGACAGGAGAAGTTTGCTGCTTCTGTAGAAAAACTAGAGTACATCGTGCTTCTCCATATTTCACCACTCTGCAGTGCCAAGGGGCAAAAGCAGCCTGCCGCCCATCACTGAAAGCACCCACTTGCTTTTCTTCTCCACTCTGTCCCAAAATGCCCCCATGACTAGATCAAATTTTATATCACTTTTCAAGCTACGTTACCTTGTGTTTACTAATGAAATGAATTTAAATACTGTGTAGGGCTTTATCTTTCCTACCAGAGTGCTCGGTCTCTTACAGTGATGTGTACACCCCACAGTCTGCAGCACTGGAACAGCTGCCTCTGCATGAATTGCATAATTTCGTTAGTTGTAAACAGCGTAACCAAGGTAAACAAATCTGTCTGACTCTCATCTTAGTTTCTGTCTTTTCCTGAGCTGCCTGAATGGGACAAAACAATGACACGAAAGTGCCTGTGCACTTTCCTTACATTCTCCTCACCTGCCTCACAGGCAGACTGTGAGATGTCCTTACCTCCAGAGTGCCATCCACAAGAACTATGGAAGCAGACACAGAGAATCTAATGACACTTTACTGACTGCACATGAAATAGATTTTGATTATAGCTCTTCAAGTTACATACTTCCTTACTGCAAAAGTACTAATTATCAGTATCATATTTGTATACTATGATTTGAAAGAAAGCATTTACAACATGCAAGTACACAAAATCTTATTGCTACAACTTATTATAGAATTGATGGCTGCTATTTATGCAGAGTCGGAATTAACACACTTATATGTTATTTAAAACATTTTTAAAAATTAAAAATTAAAAAAAAGGTAAATATTCTCTGATTACTGTTGTTTCCCAGCCACTCTGAAGAGCAGTTCTTGAAGTCAGACTTTGTCCTAAACCAGTCTCTAAAATCATCCAGAAAAAAGTGTGCTGAGCTGAACCAAGATATTTGCTGTTTTGAAAAACAATTCCACTAGCCGCCATTACAGACAAACATCAGTGTAACCCTTTTTGCCAATCTACTACTACAGGAGCACCGCAGAAACTGTGCCTGTGTAAGGTGCTGTTCTGTGCTCGTCATGTAGAATTTATTAGGCTAGCACTGGGCACATTGCTCTTTCTGTCCATAAGCTCCTCTCTCCCACAGCTGTGATCATTCAACCTCATGCTAGAGTAAAGCAACATGTGCATGTGGGAGGAAGACAAGGGAGTCTGAGGTAAGAGCATAACTTCATAACAGTCTGAAAAACATAGAAGATAGTGCTGTACTTTAACAAGGAGTAGACAATATCTATATGGAAATAAATCACATTCTGTTTCAAGAACAGAAGTGTTGCTTTTTCACTGATACATGAAAGTGCTGCACCCATTCTGGTTGAAGACTATATATGGCAGATATAATACGAAAGGCGGAAGCATCCTATGGAATGCATTCCCTAACTGAAACACTAGCAATATTTCAACTCACACTATGCAACTAAACTATATTGGAATAATCTCAGTTTAAAAGTATTTTGACAAAGAGCCTTGGTCAAATAAACTCTACTAACATTATACATCGTTGTCAAGTCAACTGAAAAAATATTTTTATCTCATAAAACCTCTAGAACTTGTTTAAAAAACAGTGCCAGATTGGGTTTTTTTGGTGGTATCATGCAGAAAGTTGGAACAATCTCTGCTAAATTTTGAAGATGATCCTTGTTGATGTTTAATGTGCAGTAGGAATAGTACAAAGAAAAATCCTTAATTTCTCTGTGCTTAGAAGTCAGAATTAACAATTTAGGCCACTGAAAGTAGGAGACAAATATCAGTTCCTTTTTTCAGTTAAAAAGTCATTCTTTTACAATTCACTACTGCTGCAACTATATGTGTACAGCTGGATTCAAGATAGACGACAGCATCTGTCCTACCATCAGGGGAATAGGTTGTATTCCTGCAGGCACAAAATGCATTCCCGTGTCAACCCACATGCCGAAAAAGTACCAAGTACCACAGTTTGATTTGATTTGATTAGAGCCAAGTATTAAGTATTAAGTCACAACAAGGGGTCCTCAGTCATTACGTTACTTTTAAATAAGCTAAATAAGGCTATGCACACACCTTCTGGAAAGAATTAGGTCTGCATTGTAAAGTGCTGGTTTATATTTCTCCTCACTATAGGACACCAAATTTATTCTACATGTGCTACGTTCATGGCATCACAGATTTGCTCAGTGACCCCACACTCTTCCAGGTGGAAAACTTTTTATTATTTATTCATCATTTTCATAGTGCTTTCCAAATGGGAGATGGTGACCTGATTATCACCACCACATTCCACTTAAATACATGGTAGTTGCAGCTGAACAAGAATGACGCTATTAGACCAGAAACAGGCAATGCAGGCACAGAGACTAAATAGTATCAAAAACTTAACACAGGAGCAATTGATCGGGATAGATAGATGTGGAGAATTTCTTTAGGTCTATTTGTAAGTAAAAAAAAGCTAGAATTAAAAAGATGAAAGAGAACTACTGCTGTTCAGAGTTTTATGTTAGTTACTATGAGACAGGTTAAGAAGTAAGAGATGGATTAGGAAAACCACAAAAGCAAGTATCCAAGGAACCAAGGCTAGGTATTTGAATATTCAGTAAAATAAATAGATTCCCAAATCCTAAAAGATAACAGTTCAGTCCAAGAGATATAAGCAGCAGAGGAATGATTAGTGTAAACTGCAGATCCAAGATAATAGTACCAGTTTAAGCTTGTGACAGAATGAAAATTAGTAAAAAAAATTTCTCTTTGTGAAGGAGATAGTAGACCTCTGAATGCTGCTTTCAGTTTATACCTGTGATGTGTGATGGGAACAAGGTGCCATATGATTTCTTTCAAAATTCATATTTTTATAAATCATCGCTACATAGCATTTGTAAATTTACTGCAATCATTATCCCATATATTTTTTCCATTCTAGCAAATAAATATATATAATTGTATTACTTTAAAAAATAAAAATAAGAATTAATTAAAAATCATTATTAATTACAAAGTGTTATCCTCCCCATTATTTCCAATGTTTTATTTTTGTCATTGTTACGTGTCATCTACATAGTATTCTCTGCTAGAATGATCAAAATTTCTTTAAGTATGGACTTGGAAATTACAAGGCCTAAAATTTCACATGACATTTAATAGCACAACCATTGTCCCAACAATTTGCCTAATGTGAAATTTTCCATATCACAGTATCACAAGGATGTACTTGATAAGTGAAAATAGCACCACTCATTTGACTGTCACAGACAGGGAGACGGAAGTTGCACTACTTCTTTAATACTTGTATTGCACTTTTTCAACAAAAAAAAGTTTTATTGCACTGCTATCTTTATAGAGAAAATTATGTAAACAAACAAACTAGTAGGAGGTTTCTATATGCTATTTTATAGAATTAATGCAACAAATATGTATTACAACCTGTTGTTTTGTTTTTTTAAAAAGCCTAGTTAGTGAAACAATAATTCTTGTATGATTTTTTTATAAGTGTTTTAAAACATATGAAGGCTTCACAGATCATTGCCTAAATTGGAAAGACACTTCTAAATGAATTATTCAGCCTAAAGTGAATTGAAAGGCAAGTAACCCAGCTACAGAAAAACTATGATGGTAAAAGGTAGAAGACGATTTCTTCTGGAAAAACTCTGTCTCCAAAGGAAGAATCTACTGGACAAGAAAACCCCCATCTTCTTGTTAACAATTACATGATAAAAAGAAAAAATCAAAACAAATATGTTTACATAATGAATATTTCTCTTTTGTTAATCATTGCTTGTTCTTGAGGATGTTGGCAACTCAGACTACATTTTCAGTCTTAAAACAATAGAGTAAAACATGTATATTAGTATACGGACATAAACATATAATGCATGCTACTGTCCAGCTGAGTTGGTAACTTCTGCTAAACAGCTGCTTTCTTCCCTATCACTCCAACACTTCTGCCACCATGCTCCCGAAGCTGGATCTAGACATAGCATCATGTCATGGTCCTTTGACTTAAGTACATAAATAATAATAAGCTTTGACATGACAGATGTCTTTAGCATCATAACGTGAAGATATATATGGTCCCTTGCTGAAGTTTTTTAGCGAGTATATAATATAGGGAAAGTAGTCACCTATGGTAAATATGATACCCATGCTATAACCTGCCAACTGCAGTACTTCAAGATAAACAATTATGCCTATGGTTTATGACTTTACGCTTGTGTCAAGGAAAAACATTCACATATAACATGTCTTCAAATTGAAGAAAATATGTAACCAGGAAAAAGACTTCAAGATATCATGTACTCAGTGAATAGACCAAAAAAACCCACCTCCTTATTAACAAAAAATATTGACACTGTTATGATCTTTTGCCAATTTTTTCACAGCCATTGTAAATATATCAGGCTACCAATTAAGTCTATGCCTCCTGTAGGCTGTCGTGCAGTTACTAGCTGTTCAGTTTACAAATGCTGTTCTAAGGAAAGTTAACTATAAATCCATCCTGGAACATTACAGTCTAGCAGAAATGCAAATCTTGATACCTTGCTAGAGAAAGAGCTGACTAATCTTCTAAATTTCAAGTCCAAAATTACCATATCTTTTTAACATACCAAAAATGCTGATGCAGTGCTACTTCACTGTCTCAGTGTTTCATCTCTTCCTGACCCGTTTCTTTCTTCAGCTGTCTAGCTGCCAGCAAAAGGCTAGTGAGGCTTGATTTCTGCTGGGCATTGTTGTGATGTAATTGCATAAAATAAGATCTTTCTTGACCCTCTGTCTGCTCTTAGAATTGGACTAAGCAAAACTATTTTTCTCATGGTTTTGAATCACCATATAAATGTTGAGAGGAAGAGTAAGTGGAAATGCAAACTTTGTAACAAACTGCATCCTCTTCTGTCATCTCTAATGGCAAGTGTGTTTTGTTGGAAAATTTCCAGACCACTGGGAAGTTTGGTATGATATACCCATCTGCCAATAACATCCTAGGCTGATTTAAGTCAGCATAACTTCGTGACTATGGAACACAGATGCCTATTTTGATATGCATGCAGGAAAAACAGAAACTATTGATTTTTAAAGCACTTACCCACTAAAGCATGAAAACTGAATGACAGAACCTAAGGTGATCTCAAGGACCTTGTGACTGCTTTTTTGGGACAATGCTATGTTTTGCCAATACTTTCTATTTACTATTATTGGAGAGGTATTAAATGTCCTGCTTATATGGTTGAACATTTAATAGATACTTTGAACTTCATTAAAATAAGTTTAAAGAAAAAAAGAGAGAGATACATTTAAAAAATGGCTTTAAAGATCAGTTAGTGCTTTCTGGGTTTTTTATTGTAATAGTTTTGAACAGTTACCTCATGGATTCTTTTCCTAATATAACAGAAAAAAAGGCAGCATTTGTGATGAAACTACTGGTGTGATCCTCATACATGATCCTCATGTTTGAAATAAAGAATATGTAGTGCTGAAATGCAATACAAAGTGGAAACCCCCTATTACTTTTTACCAAAATAATAAACTAAGTAACAAAAAAGGGGAAGCTTTGTATCTTTCTTGTTAAGAGTAAATTTAATAAACGTAGTTTCTTATTAAACAAGTACTATGCTTTATAGATAAAATTTCCTGTAAAGTGAACATTTTTGAACAAACAGGACAGAAAATGTTACCACAGATAGTAAAGCAATACCAAAAATAACATAAAAATATGTCTATGTTTTATGCAGCTATCCACAAACTGCAGTGAAGTATAGCCATTTCTCTGTAAATCTGTCAATGACACAAATACACATGTATGGGAAAGACAATTTCTTACAGTTTGTTGTGCATGTATTTTTAAATTCATTATGAAGCTCAATTTTGCAAACTGCAGCTGTGCTTTTCAAATTGTATGGCTCAAAGTTAGGCTCCTGTGTCTACGCTTCAGTTGACAAGTCAGCAATAACTTTATCTTGAACAAAAAACTTGGTAATTATGAAGATCAGTCAAAACAGTTAAAGCTCAACATCTCTGACAGTCAGGCTGCTTCTGTATCTGACTACCTGAATCTATAGATATTTCTGTATCTACAGATAGATTAATATCTGTATCTACATATCTGAACTTGGACTGAGAAACCCAGCTTTCGACTGTTAGCCAAAAAGGACAAAAGAATTAAGGAAAGAAGCAATGAGGGGAAAATGGGATAGTCTGCGCAGCTCAGAGGAGGCCACAATGACAGGCACTTCCCCTGCACCTTCTATCCACTGCCCCCATATCCCATGGGATTGCGGATTTATGGGAGAGAGAAGGAAGCAAGTAGATTATTTGAGGACAGGATACCGACACAGTCCCCAGTGACTCAACAGTTCTGCAGCAGCTTCTTTCTTACTCAGTAGTCACTGCAATGGGAACACGTGACGTTGTAGGACCTCAAGATAACCTGAGTCAGGACGCTGAGAAGCAAGAGCTCTGAGAGAAAGGGACCCCATAGTGATATTATGGACATTACCTTATAAAAGCTTAGCTTAATTACCAGTAAATGGACTAACTATCCTATCATTCCAGCTCAATATACCCTTGATTTAATAGCCTACACTTTGCGAACATCTTTTAAGTCAGTAATTTATCAATAAAAGAGTTGGCTAAACATATGACATCATGGTATCTTTCTAATGCAGATCTACTTTAAGAGAAATGCTATGCACAGAAGGTAGGTATATTTTGAGATTCATCTATGCTTCCTAGAAATTTATTCAGTTACTGTTTATGCTTGTAACTGTGAAGGGATTTTCTCACATTTGAATGTTCCAGTGCTTGGAACACAGGGCTCCAAAATTTTCCTAGCCTGTCTCCTTCATGCTAGTATACAAATTATATAAACAACAACAACAAACATCCAAAGTTTTGAGAGATGTATTTGAATTAGATGCAGGTAAAAATGACAGATTAATGCAGGCCTCCCTTTTATTTATTTGTTTTTTAAATAAGGACTCTCCTATTTATTTTTCTTTAACAAGTACTGAAACCAAGAATCGAATACAACTTTCAGTAACAAATTTGACAATTGCAACAGGAGAATTTTTCATTTTGCTTCAAAGTATTCCTCATGTAATGAGTAAAAACATCCAATTCAGTTGTGAAGGATAGTCACCTTCACTTTCACTTTGTCATCGCTTTCTTTTAAGGGGAGGAAAAAACAATATTAACATTGCGATGACTGATGACCATTATACACTTTAATGGGATCTATGCTGAGAAAGCCAAATTAAGTAAGGGCTCTTCCAAGTCATGATCTCATTAAAATGTTTGTTGGCAACGACAGTCACATCTGGATTGGATACACAATACCACAGTCTCAAAAGAAAAAACATCTTGGGGCACCTGCTTTTACTCTAGACAATGTCAGTCCTTCCAGCTAACCTAGTTATTGTGTAGCTATAAAGATTCCTGTATTACTCCAAGTTCTAAACATTTTCTTAATATACATACTATGTATCAATACCTGCTACTTATTATTAATAACAAAAACATTTTTCCAAACTTTTCATCAAATTTACAAGCCTTCTGAAAATAAAAAAAGAAAAACTGAACTAAATTGAACACAATCAAATTAATCAAATCATAGTAATATCACGTGCAAACAAATACTAGGGTTTGTTATCCACATACTTACTTATGACCCATTTCATGGGCAATGGTAAAAGCGAGATTCAGACCATTGTCCTCTGCAATTATACATTTTCGTTTTTCACTGCACATTCCGCTCAGATATGCTATACCTAGGAAACAAAGCCACCACATTCCATTATTTTTTGTTATTACTAACTGTATGTATTGGCATTATTGACCCCAAGCAGGTCTGGAACACTTACTGTGGTCAGAGCCATCCAAATATATAAACAGATATCTGACAAAAGTTTATTTACTTATAAGCTACAATGACTGATTTTACACAAAATTGGATAAAAGACAGCAAAGAAATAGCAAGCCATGGCAATATTACATGATAGCACTATTAACCTGGTTACATAGACTGCAACGTGCAAGAAAAAGTATCCTTTAAAAGCGTTGCTAGGTACCTTGATAAGATGTGATAGAACACACATATAAATATTGATGCTACTGTAAATGAAAATAGATGTCTACAACAATAGCCCACAAACCCGAACAGGTATTTCCTCTGACAGACTCAGAAGAGAAGAATGCAAAGCATAGAGCTGTGTCCCCTGCATTATCACTGTTAAGCACTGATACAGTGTTTAGCATGTTAATGATTTAAAAAATGTATAAAAGAGTCAGGTGTCACAGAACTAGAAGAATTCGTAGGATACTGCAGCCAGACAAACACATTCGTTGTAGAGGCTATACATATAATATGTATATTT
>NW_010529759.1:0-262 GCF_000687285.1 Phaethon lepturus
GAAGGCTGTCAGTTCAGTCGCTGTAGAAATACAAGAAGAAAATCAGCGATCTCCCAGACATAGAAAAACTGAAACCCCCTCCCTTGATCCTGGTGAGGGGACTTCTGGTCTGGTGCCACAAAGGTCAGACAGTGAATACTCTGACCAGGAACAGGAATAGAGTGTCCCTGCCTTTGGCCAGGAGGAGGAAAGGGATGACCAAGTACACTGGACTGTGGTTTCAGTGGCCAAGCACATCAGACCCACAGAAGTACAAGGCTTT
>NW_010529760.1:0-13203 GCF_000687285.1 Phaethon lepturus
GAGCGGCATTTGTAGAGAAGTGGTGAAATTGATCGCCGGATTCTTAGCGCTGCCCCTCTGCCCTTTCACACGGTGATGGGCGCTGGGGCGCGAGTGGGTTTGGCGTGTCTTAGCCTTTGCTTGCGAGGCGTGTACTTCTCGTTGTTTAAACGGGTGCTTGATGAGGATTTTTTTTTTTTCCTTTTTTCTGTGCTTTCCCAATAAACCTTCCCTTTAATGGCCTCGGGGTTGTGGTCTCTGCCCGCAGACCGCTGGGCTCGCAGCCGGCGGCCAGGCCCGAGGCGGCGTAGGGCGGATCAAGCAGCGCAGCAGCCCCCGCTAAAATGTTCTCGCCGTAGTTAAATGGAACTGGAGGTAGCCCTTCTCGGCAACGGGGGAAATCGCGCTTTATCTCAAAGATGCAGTATGAAAGTACTCGAGTCGCAGGATTTTTTTTCAGGCTTCTGGTGCGGATAAGCTTCCTAAAGGATTTAGCTTTGATCACAGTAACTAGGAGTGTTTCGAATTCTTATGATTCAGTGGTTCCCACACCATAGTTACAGTATCCTTTTCTGTTTACGAAGCGCATACAAGTCTGAAAGTGGATGTGGTGCAAAAGGGAGAAAGGCCTTGTTAAGGAAATAAAAAAGGCAACTTGCTCAGGTAGGGAGCTTGTCAAAATGACAGATGGTCTTTAAAAAACAAATACTGCGTGGCTGCAAGTTACAGAGTGCCACAGGTGCAGGCGTAGCCTTTACCCCTCCTCCAAATTCCCACCGTTACACCTGGCTGTGATTACAGCTCTGCTTGTGGCGATGCCAGCGCAGAACAGCTGCTATCATTCAAGCACATCATTGTCTCATCCTGCTCACAGCAATTTTTACATGATGTGACGGCTACAGGAGTAGCAGCCTGCTCGGTTTTTCTTGGGTCACGTTACTGGCTGGTATTGCTAGAGCTGCAGGAGCTACAGTGGAAACTTTGAGGAGAGGGAAAATCCGCTTGCATAGACAAGGAGTATGATATTTCTTTCCAGGTAACTGAACTGCTTGACCTCTTCTATGTGTTTGGAAACAGTCTTTTAGAAAAGCTTCCAGATCTTCATGTCACACTTGAGCTAGAATCAATGGGAGGGGAAGGGATATGCTGCTTGGAAATGTTATTAAGTCAGGTACATGGTGGGTTTTATATCTATATTGTAATCTTTGGTCTTTGCTGGTGTGTGCAAAATCTGTAGCTTTCCGCTCACTTGAAAACACAAGCGGTTGCCAATGCTGAGATCTGTATTTAAGTGAAGGCAGATCATGGCATTTTTCCAGAAGAACCTGAAAGTTCTTTCTGAAATGAAATCCCAAGTTTGAAATCTTGTATTGGGCTTCACCTGATTGAAGGATATGAAGTACTTAGGGACCGAGTTCGTCATGTAGAGTGCAGTAAATAATTTCTGTACTGAGCTACTCTTTTTGTTTCTAATTTTCTGGTTGTTAAACGACCTAATAGTTTACACAGGACGTTACTTGCTGTTTCCTAGGTAACAGTGAGGTATCTGTTCCAATTTTAGGAGAGCTTCACGGAGCAGACAGGTTCCAGTGTAAACCCCATTTTTAATCCCTCTGTGTGTTGAGGTTGAAAAACTAGTTTGCCTGAAAATGCCGGTTCTTTCTTTGCTGTTAGAAGGAAGGCCTTTCTGAAAGAGAGGAGCGAGACGATAAACAATATTTAACTGAGAGGGTGATCTTGTGGGCAGATTACCTACAGAAAGTTGTGTTGAACTTGGCTGGTACTGAACTTTTTTATGACTTTCAGTCTTTTTTAATTTTATTTTTCTGTGCATTCAGATCTCATTTTAGGCTGCAAGTCAGCTGTTGCAGTTGTACTCTGCAGCCTTGATTCTGCAGGCAGTGGCATGGATAAGCTCTGCTGTGCATGGCTACTGGGAGGGATACTTCTTAAAGTCATGGTATAATTTTAATAGATGTGGTGAGAATTTGAATTTTGCCTTGACAAATTAATGTATAAGACTTATTATCTAGAATAAGCTTAAGATGGGGTGTAAGCACTTGGAAAGGTGGCTACTGGTTATAAAATTTTGCATAGCATGCATAAAACATTATTAGTTTTAATTATCTGTGCAGTTTTTTTTAATGTGATACTTGTGTGTGTAGGGTCTTTTAGAGACTCTCATTTCTGCAACTGCTTCAATAGTCCTCCACAGTGGCTAGATGAGTGGGGAATATGGGCGTAATCTGGAGAAGGGATGTGTGCGGAAACGGAAGAGTGCGCCAAACTGGTCTTATGACAGATGTGATCTTTGGTAATCTTTTCTTTCCTTGCCTTTGTAGGTCTGTCATGTCATGTACTATGCATCAAATACAGATGCCTCATGGTAAAGTTCTGTTGTTTTCTAAAGATTGGAGATGCCCATCTGACACTGAAAGCAAAAATATTGTGTAGAAATACTGATCATTCTTTCACTGACATAGCCTCTCTCCCACCCCCCTTTTTGGAAATTCGCCAATCTTGTAATGGTCTGGAATAATTGTTTTGGTATAAATCTTGTTGCATCATTCTCTGGAGGGGAAAAAAAACCCAAACCCCTTTTCTTGTAATGAATTTCCAAGTGTAGAGAATGATTGACAAGCCTTGTTTAATGGATCAGTACTCCAGTATGGAGCTGTACGAGGCAGATGAATATTTCTGTAGTGTGGGCTGCATAAGCATGTATGGTGTGGTAGTGTCTGTAATTTGGGAGGGAGGATGAGCAGGATAGGTCAGGTGCACATAAAAATTGCCCCATCAGGATGGATCAGAAGTCTGTCTTGCCTGGTATTCTCTCTTAATTGCTTTTAGCAGCTGCTTCTGCTTTTAGCAGGAGTAGAATGAGCACAAGTATGGAGCGGTGATTCTTGAGCATATATATTGGGAGTGGAGGAATGATGGTGCTGCTGTGCTGAATATGAAATGGAGCATTTTCAGATCTAGGTAAATCTGAGTAATGGGCACAGTGTCAAGTTTCTAGTTCGTGCTGGACAGGTGAACTATGGAACAATAGGTCAGAATAGTGAACGGACATTAGCAGGAGTTTAAACCAGTATTCACAGAATATATTTTTATCTAGAAAATCTGTTTATTGGGAGTGACTGTTTTCCTGATGTCTATGGAGGTTAGTTCTATTTCAGAGCTTTCATAGCAGGATATAAAACTTCCAAATGGAAAGATGGCTGTCTGGATACCACCTGAACGTGACTGGGTGGGGTAGTGATCCTCCAGAGTTGGGGCACATGGCTCCTGTGCCCCTGCTACTGTTAGTAGCTCTGCCAAATAACAGTAGGTAGAAAATAACATGATTGTCCACGTGAGTGCCCATCATTCTGTAAGCTGTGGCAATACTGGTAAGGGTGGGTTGGCCGTCTATGTCACACAGTTACCTTTGTGGGAGAAGTTCTGAGCTCGTGCAAGCCATTTGTCACCAGAAAAGAGGCCTCTCCAAAGTAGGGCTGCAATATGGGGTAAGAAAGTAGACATCTGCACTACCTCATTGTGACTGTTAAAAGTATAATTAATAGAGAGGTAACCCTGCATAGCAAATGGGAGGATACCAGCAAGACTTGGACCTGTCCTTACCAGCGATGCTAATTTGTGGTAGGTAAATCGATCATACCTAGATATTTGCTTCTCTGCTCAAGTTTTGCATTGACATCTGTTATTGTTGAGTTTAAATTTATTCCATTAAAAACTAGATGTGAATAGCCATATCCCCCTGCTCTACCCCTTGGAATCAGCTTTAAAACAACAACAACAAAACAGTTTGTGTAACCCTGCAAGCTCTTCTTTTCAGAGAGCACTCAAATATGTTGTTTGTTTGTTTGTCGTTCGTCCCCGTCCCCCCCGCCCCGTGATTATGCTAAACTTGAGGCTGGGTTTCTCACTGAAGAGGAACCTCTTGCAAAGTCATTTTTCATTAGAGTGGATAAATCTCACATTCCCATCTTTTGTGCTTATCTTTCTATAGCTGGTCATATCTAATCAGGTAGATTGACTTGGTACCTGCACCAGTGTTTAGACTCTTGGGTTCTTACCGCTTATAAAAGCGAAGCAAGCCTAAACAGACTCCAAATCTCAGTCTTACATTTGTTGTCTCATTTTTCAGCCTTTGGTAGCCCTGTGCTTGGTCCTGTTCTCTCTAGATATTGTCTGTAGATGTCCTGCCAAACTGGTGTGACAGGTCCTCTCCGAGATCCGTCTTAAAAATCTAACAAACCGGAAGATGTGTTTGTAGATTCTGAATGCTGGGCTCTGGTTTTTACAGGGAACAAGGTTGCTTGGCTGTGTGGTTTAGTTATCTTAATATGGCCAAGCAGCCATATGTTTTCCAAGTTTAAGGTTCTAAGATTAGTCGATCTGTTCTTTTTTTGTTTGTAAGGAATTTGAGAAGATTTTAGGATCTAGCTTTTCTTTAGTTAACCAGAATAGCATCTTTCTTTACCTGTGACTTCCCTTATCATGTCTTTATTTTGCTGTAATGTTAAAAAAGCTACCTTAATTCAGAGACAATTAAAAGTGCACTTAAGTTACTGATGATATTTTACATATGTTTGGAACGTTTTTTATGAGTACTCTTTGAAATGACAATATCATAGCTTATAAGTTCTTTTCAGTATTTACAAAAGACTGTGTCAGTAAGAAAGCCTATGATTATCCTTTTTGTGCTCAAAGGAGATAATTCTGAAAAGGTTTTTGTTATACTGGATGATAATTCAAATAACGATGAATTCATTTCACCTTTTTTTTCTTGAGAGGACGGCATTACATTTAGTGAAATATTTGTCTATTCACATTAATGTAAGAGTTTTACCTTGTATTTTATTATTTGTTTTGTTAGCTGACACACATAATAAAGACACATGCTTTAATGTCTGTGATGTTACAGTAATGTTGTATGTCATAATGGCTTCAGCAGTTTAGAGATTTATTAAAACCACTCTTTATGTTATGAACTGCTGTAAACTTGCCAAGTGGCCGATGAATGCTGATGCAACTCTGTGAAATATGTATGTTCTCTAAATACTGTTTGTCTAGAGATACAGTGCTTAAAAGATGTAACGTTGTCTCTGGAAATTTTTGAGAAAGCAAAAAATGGAAAACAAATTCCACAAGTAATGCTTTTATTTCCCCCTCTTCTAGTTATTACTAAAGAAGATGGAATGAGAACTTTGAGAATGGATGCTCTGATTTAAGAACAATCAAAGCATGTGCAGGTTCAGTATAATATTTTCATTTCTAGGAAGATTGGTCTTCCATTTGCTTTTGTTTTTTTTTTTTTTTTTTTTGAGAACTTCAATCTGTGATGTCAAATCCTTAGTGATATGGTTGAATCAGGAATCTTGGGATCGTTTCTTTTATAACCGCAACTTGCGCACACACACAAGAACATTGGTGCGTTAAGTCAATCTGTTAATATTCTCATATGGTTTGAGAAGATAGATAGGAAAGGTTGTTCTTTTTCTTTCCTCTATATTTGCTGGTGCCAGGAAGAGCCTGAGGTGTTTTACAGGTTTTTGTTTAGTTTTTGGGTTTGGCTTTGTTTGTTTGTTTGTGTGTGGTTTTTTTTCTTGTTTCTTTTTTTTTTTTTGAGAAGCCTGCTTAGCTTTTCAGTCTAACAGATTCATGTGGGAAATTTCAGTTAAATTGAAAAAAAAAAAAATTCCTTAACCATAACAGTCATACAAAATGAGGGTATGCTTCCATATTTTACAACATTTTAGGTCATTATGGAAGTGCACCAAGCTGTTGGTAGAAAATACAAACCGTGACCTGAAATAATGAGTAGATAATACATGCTCTCAGCTCTGCTACTAGTGTGGCAGAGAAGGGGTATTTTACTGCTCCTGACAGCATTTTCAAGTAGTTATGTCAGTGTATCACAACCTAGAGTCTGACTGATGTGATGAAGAATTTGAGTAAAGTCATGTAGGAGCAACCATCTCCTATAAAACGAACCATCATCTGGGAGGGATCTGTAACTGTTGAAGACAAATAATGCAACAAATCAAATGTGAAGAAGGGAAAAGTCATTTTGGTTTCCAGTCCTACGTACTGTGTCATGCAAAAGTAGCTCTATTAAACCAGGCAAGACCATCCAGGTACATGGATTACTTGTTTTCATGACAGTGTGCACATAACCTATTTGGATCTACCACAGAATGGAAGCTTTTGGTGTTGATAAGGTTATCAGTGTTTAAATATTGTAGGTACATGCCTTGAACAGGAAGGCACTTCTGATAATACTAAATTGATAATACTTAATTGTGAGTCATTATTAAAAACTGTGTTTAAAGTTTTCTGAAGTACATTGAAGAAATTTGTGAACTCAAAAGGTTTTACGTTTATTGAAGATACATTTGAAGACTTTTAAAAGAATTTGTGAGACTCTGTTTCTGATAATTATTCCATTTACTGGAAATGGAATACGTAACAGTGCCAATAGTATAATTTCAGTAATTAATTGCATGTTCAGATCCTAGTGAAATCAACGCTGCTTAAAATCTAAATGTGTGAAAGTAGATTGGAGCTAGAAATGTGAAGTGCTCTGGGATTCAAAAGTCTCTCTGACCTAAATCAGGACCTAGTGTTGTAGAAGTCTATACCAGTATTTCTGTAGTGTGGAGTCTATAGAAACTCCCTTTGATAGATTGGTTATTGTCTATAAAACCAGAAATGTGTTTTTGTTAGTTTTAATAACCAACAAAGAACAACTTAAAGAAAACATGTCTTGAAGGAGGAAGAACACTCTGAAGAAGTAGAATGAGCATGGTGGTGGATAATGCAAGGCTGCATCCTATTAGATAATTTTCACGGGTGACTTAAAATAAGAGAAGGATGTGATAAAAAGCTGATTAGTAGCTTTTAAGTAAAGTCCCTTGTAAGATTTATTGCTTGGACTAAAATAACTTCCTTTGATGGTAGGGAAGACAATTGCTGATTGACTTGGGTATTTTCACAACTGTTTTAAGAATTAATAGCTTTAGATGAAACACTTGTTTCTCTTTCTCAAAGAATTCTATTATTATAAAATCATTGTCAGTGGGTACTGAATGCAAGGTTTTAAATTTTAATTATTATAAGGTTAGTGAGGGGAACTGCCAGGTATCAGTTTTACTTATAGGAGTTTTGACGGGGACAAGGTTCTGTAGAATATGTGGATATCCTGCAAAATTTTGAGAACCATGGGTAAAAAGGAGATTTATACAGAGAATAGAAAGAAGGTAGTAAAGATGAAGAAGGAATATTTGTATGCTAAAGTCAAGTGTTGAGAGTTAATCCTTTTATGATCTTTTGGCTCTCAGTAGAGTTTGTTTTTGGGTTCTGCTTGAAATTTTTGAAACTTTAAGGAAAAGAGACTTGGGATATTGGAATGTATTGTGACTTTTTTTTTTTTAAAGGTACCTATAGATACAAAAAGTATGCATATGTGAATTGATGAAAACTACTTAGTAATTTACATTAACAGTCAAAAAGGCCAAGAAAGTGTCCATTCTGCTTTTCAGAATTTTATTTTGTATATGTACTCTTTTGTTTGTTTTTGGGGGGTGGGAGAGTGAAGACATAATTGTTGAAAATAACCTTGTTTTCCTCTACAGTAGGCCACTGAAGGATTCACAGCATGCTCCTACTAGGAAGAACATGTAAAAATAGGTATTTGTAAAATTTTGAAGTACTGACTGTACCTGTTTAGGATAAAGATTTTCCAGATGTTTTTGCATGATTTAATTTTTATTTTTCAGGTGAACTGTCAGCTTTTCTCATGTAAGTGCTTACACATTTATATAAAATACTTTTCCAGCATTATGCAGACCATAAGGTTTTGCTTACCTTGCTTATAGATTTTGCAGTTTCACTGTTTGTTTTTAATCTTGAATTTGTGATTATATTACCCTGGATTTGGCAGTACTCGTATGTTTAAGAGAGAGCAAAATGCCCATCATTCTATGGCAGTAAGTGCTACCAGAAGCACTAACAGTTGCACAACCCAGTGTAGAACAACCTAGGCATGTGTACAAGTCTGAGCTGCCTGTATTTCACTGAAACAGGTCTGTAGAGAACTGGAGAAGGAATCTGGAAATAGTCCACATCTAAGACAGTTAATGGAGCCAGGATGCTTCATATTTACCTGATTGCCTGAACAGTGGCACTGACTTTGGCTTGGTCTGAATGAGACTATCGCAAGTCTGATTTCCTTGAAGCATCCATAACGGGCGCTGTAAGAGAGTGGAGATTGCAGCTGTACAGAAGAGCACACCCAAATGGTGCTGAAATTCAAGTTTTTCTTTCCTTGTGACGTTAGGCCTTTATTCCACAAAAAATGGAAAGTTACTGTAGCACTACCTTTAGGGCCTTGCCTACTCAAGAAAGTGGGCTGTTTAACGCTGCAGTACATAACAGATTGTACATCTTTAGCATGGAAAAGACAACTGTCACTTGTTTTGACTGCGAGATGTGACTAATCAAGTCAAAATGTAGTTTATGTGTTCAGGTAGAAATGATCAACATTCACGTGCATTTTGGTTTTAGCTGACATCAGATTATGGATCGTATGAAAATTGTAATTTAAAGGCATCTGCTTTTCTTGATTTTTTTTTTTTAATTTTTGTTATTTTTTGCTTGTAGAAAACCCTAGATGATATTAACCAAAACGTTTATTTTTGAAGAAAAATAATTTTTTTCCGGGAAGATAGGCAGACAGTTTTCTTACTGTTTCTTACTTCAACTAGAAGTTGCTTGTCTAGTTTTTTTACTTTGCATTATGTATTGTACGTCACCCGTCATGTTTAGATGTGCACTCTCCTCTGCCAGGGCATACAGAGAAGAGGGACGGAGAACTGTGCGTGGAGAGTGATTTGTACTTCACTATTTTGCTTTGAGAGCAGGGTGAATAGGGCTACAGAGTGCAATAGGGGAGGAGTGGCAGAGGTAGAAAGAGAGAAGAAATTGGAGAAAGAAAGTTAATGAATGATGTATTGAACGAGGGCCTATTTGCCGTGAGTGAATTGAAGCAGTTGTTCAAGACTAGCGGATCTTTATGTGAAGATGAACTTGCATTGTTGCTTGGATAGGAGTTTATTTGTTTCATAGCGCTGGTTGAATTAATTGGTTAGATGTGCTGTAATCTGCGTGACTGCTATTTAAAAAAAGGAAGCATTCACTCCAGCATTGCAACAGAAAGAACTCCTTTTTTTCTTAAAGGTCTTCAGTTTCTTCTTGAAACTCTTTTTCTTTCTCCAAGGGGTTTCTGGTGGCTGAGCTTGAACTAGCTGAACACATGAAATAAGAAGGTGGTCCCTGTCTCCCTGTGTGTCTACTGCTTAAGTGACACTGATCAGGAAGGTGGGTTTTCTCAGGGTGAAGCTCATCCCTTGCACTCGATGATTGGTGAGCCCTGTGACTTTTTTTTTTTTCATCCTCAAATGTAGGTAACTTGACTGCAAAATCTATAGTAATTGGGGAATGTGCCTTTGTTTTATTGTGGCTTAAAAAAAATTCCCCCCAAACGGAAAGCTTTTTTTTTTTTCTTCTTCTTCATTGGTATAGGGAAGCATTAGGAGAAGACCCTGGCACTCTGAAGCACTTTGAG
Source organism: Phaethon lepturus (assembly GCF_000687285.1). NCBI lineage: Eukaryota > Metazoa > Chordata > Aves > Phaethontiformes > Phaethontidae > Phaethon > Phaethon lepturus. The sequence goes on from NW_010529760.1 coordinate 9,611, forward strand.
GGACCACTTCTGTCATATGGTCAACCTGATGTAACTGCTGATGGCAGGAGACCTCACGAGACTGTGGGGTCTGATTTCTACTTTCTTCTGCCTTTTTCCCCCATCTTATTCCCTGCAGCCATTTATGTACATATTACACAATGGTGAGCTTCAGGGACTAAAACCACTAGAAAACTGGTTTTGATATTCTGCTTTTCTGCTGGTATGGGTAGCTAAACTGGCCTGGCAGGAGTGATCGGAGCATGTTGTCTTGGGCAGCAAGGTGGAAGGGGAGGAAGGAAAGTGGGGCTCTTGGCATCTGATCAGCTCTGCTATGTTGCACCACAGTTGGTGGTGGGAGCTGCTGTGGGAGACTGGAGACAGAGATCTCCAGTTGCCTCTGGGAACTGAGAAGTGGGGTGGCTGTGTGAGCCCCACACCTGAGCAAATTTGAGGAGAGGGGGTTACCCTGGAAAAGATGGGTTGGAGTGGGCAGAGCTGCTTCAGCCCCGCTGAAATTCCTCAGGTCTTTCCTTGGCTCCTCTGTCTTCCCTGTCTCCACCTTCTCCTGCCTTTGGAGCCTGTTCTGCTGCCTTCGAGTGACTCGGCTTTGCCTGGGCACCTGTGAAACCAAGTGCAAGTTCTGAGTGCTAAATGCTGCTTTTGTTTTGTGCACATCCTGGTGTATCGAGGTATCCCACCCCTGCTCCCGTGCCATACAGTCTAAAGAAACTGGCTTCCTATTAGTGTGAATTGTTTTAAAAAGCAGTTTTCTCTTCATATTTTTGCCTTATTAGGCAGCAGAGGAGAGCAGTTGTCCAAGGAATTCATTTTCCTACATTGCTTTTAGAAGATGAACTGTCCAGGACAAATGAGAATTTGTTTAATCTTTTAATTTTTTTTTTAAATAATGAACATGTATTTGTTCACAGCAGTAATTTTGTGGTTATGTCCTTTCCATGTAACGTGTTTTCCAGGTTCTGGAAGCTGTCTGAAGAGATAAAAGGTTTCTTTTCAAATGTTTTATTTCCAAACTTGGAAAGAACACTTCACAGAAGCTAGTGTAGTGTGTCTGTGCTACTTCTGAAACCACAAAAAATAATTGGAGAGTATTAATGGCTTGCTTTTAAGATGCTCTTCATTTCTAAGCTGGAAATGTAAGATTTATAGTTGCATTAATTAGCCTGAATTTTTAATTCAACTTCGAACAATGTGGCTTTCTCGTTTTTAACACAAACAGGAGTAAACTTCAAGGAGTTCCCATACAGCGATTTTTTTTCAGTTCCTGCTATATCTTCTGTAATTCCTTATACATATATGGCACTTCAGCAGCCCCTTCCTTGTCTACCACTTTCATGCTTTGCAATGTTTACCTGTCAACTCTATCACGTCATTGAAAATGTGGGCTAAAGGTGGTGGTGGTTATGGGGATCTTGAAGGATACATCTAAAGGATCACTCTAAAAGAACACACAACAAATTACTCCACTGAAAAATTTTGATTAAGAATGACTCAATCTGTTTTGGCTTGGTCTTTTTAATTGTATAAAAGTATAGTACACCAAGGGAAGTACTGTCAGAATGCACGATTAAGAATATTCTGGTTTTTACTCTTTTTCTAGATGGCTAACACTGTGTATCTGGATGACTAATATTTAGTATGTCTTAAGGAAGACCACTTTATAACTAATACTCTTGGAATACGAACAGCAGAATACAAGCCTGTTTTGCTTTCATTGACATGCTTGGATAAAAAACTTCTAATATCTTTGTTTTTCATACTGAATATATTGCATGTTTGCTTCCTGAAAACAAGGTTTTGTTTGTTTTTTTTCCAAAGCAAAACATTGATCGTTCTTTTTCTCTTTTGATGCCTTTAGTAGGCATTAAAGTACTGTGACGGGCCTTGTTGAGAAGGAGATAATCCAAAAAAGCAGTGGAAACGGCAGTGTGGAAAGCTGGCAGATTCTGTGCCCCTGCAAACTGTTTCCATACTTGCCCCATTGGATTCAAGTTGTCTGTGGTGCCTGGGTGCTACATGTCGTGGTGATTGTTTAATAGATTTAATAGCAGCCTGCTACGTAAAGGGTAGGGGAGGAACCTTCAGTCTTCCAGATGTCAGTGCAAGCTGCATCCTTCATCTCAACAAAAGTACTTTGTATTTATTTAATGGCAGGATGTTGATTTGCTTTTTGTTGTGTTTTCTAAAGCTCATCTCGACCTCATAGTGTTCTGTGGCCTCAAAATGAATAGACAAGTGTATGCTTGTGGAAATGTTTCCCTTTCATTTGTGTTCATTAGCCATTAATGTCAGAGTTCATCCCGTTTTCTCATGTTATATGCTGCTTCTCAAAAAGAGAAATTCTGTTTTCATGTTAAATGTTTAAATTTTTTTTTTAGGACAAGATAAAGCAGCATTATTTTGATTTTTTTTTTTTTTCCCCCCCCAAACTGTTCATAGTTCAGTGCTGCAATGAACAGCTTTCTAATTAGAGGACACAATACCTATCCTACTGGGCATTATCTCAAAATGGCTGAAATTGATTTTAGCTGCATAAAATATCACTGTGTCAACATGTGTTTACCAAGCTGTAATGATAACAACTGACATTTATTCTATCCAGTGTTCAAAATACTCTTCCTTTCCATCTCTAAATGTAGTGGCAAGCATAAAACGGTTTGTCCCTTAATTTCTGTGGTATGATTTGCTGCTTTATTCCCCCCCCGCCCCTCCCTCCAGTTAGTTTTCCACTCAAGCAGCTTTCTTGCTAGATTCCCTCATTTCATGATGAGTACTTAATGCTGACTCACCAGTTGTCATGATTGCTTGGCAGTATTGGCAGGGGCACGTGCACATACTTTGACCACAAAAAGACACCCTCTTGCACCAGATTGGTATTAATTAGTTCAATATTCTGGCTTTTAAAAGTGTTGGGGGGGGAATAGGTGGTTTGTTCTTTCCTTTATACTTACGTTCAGGGGAAAGCAATTTTGAGCATTAGCCAACAAATTTGCTGTTGGTCCTGCCTTTAGTGTTTAGTGACAGGAAGGCTAAAAGTTTGTGTAGTGTTATGTGAAATGATAAGGAAGCTTCATTTATTTTCTTGTGATCTTTGCAAAAGTTTGGTGAGCAAGGACAGTATGGCTACTTTGCTTTTTCAAATCAGAATCACAGAATCATTAAGATTGGAAAAGACCTTTAAGATCATCAAGTCCGACAGTCAACCCAACAGCACCATGCCCACTAGACCATGTCCTAAAGTGTAACAACTACACTTTTTTTGAACACTTCTGGTCATGGTGACTCCACCACCTCCCTGGTCAGCGTGATCCAATGTTTGACCACTCAGTAAAGAAAATTTTCCTGATACCTAGTCTGAATTTCCCCTGGTGCAACTTGAGGCCATTTCCTCTTGTTCTATCGCTAGTTACTTGGGAGAAGAGACCAACACCCACCTCACCACAACCCCCTTTCAGGGAGTTGTAGAGAGTGATGAGGTCTCCCCTCAGCCTCCTCTTCTCCAGACTGAACAACCCCAGTTCCCTCAGCCGCTCCTCATAAGACTTGTTCTCTAGACCGCTCGGCAGCTTCGTTGCCCTTCTCTGGACATGCTC
>NW_010529761.1:0-14001 GCF_000687285.1 Phaethon lepturus
GCTCTCCAGCCACTCCTCCCCAAACCTGAAGTGTTGCATGGGGTTGTCAGTGTGGTATGCAAGAATTTATGGCATGAAAATATCTTTCATATAATTCAAAATGGCCAGTGGAGTTTTTCGATTTTTTTTTTTCTTTTTTAAGTCCCTCCGTGACAATATCATATTGTGCTACTAGTAATGTATTGCTATAATGCCGTGCTTTGGCACCACTGATTTTTGCTCCCTACACATAAAAATAAAGTTTAAGATTAAAGGGAATGTCTCCTTTTTCCTATAATTTAAAAGCTATAAAACAGATATTTCAAGCTTCAGCCAGTCACATGGCTTGCTACTTTACATTATTTTAAAAAGGATCAATTTACAAGAGAAATGAAAACTAAACTCAAACCAGCTTTTTAGTGAGCTTTTTGCAAAACTATATGCTGTTATTGCTCATGCAAAAATCCTATATAGGAAGTTAAAACTAGTTCAATAAATCATTTTACATGGTGAAACTATGTTCTTGATTGTATATATATTTCATATAAGCATTTTAAATAAATGTTTTTTCTTTCTTGTACATTGGTTAACAATCACGATTATTTCTCTATTTCAAAATTTTCATAAATACCATTCTAGAGATTTTAAGCAGCTCATACTCAAAATATAGAAGATTAAAATTACTTATATTTGCTTTTATGTATTATTGATACAAGCAGCTGATGGAAAAAAACCCCAGTATGTCAGTATAGAAAAATACAGAATTATATTAACCACCAAACTTACATATCTTATAAAAGAGCAAAGAGACCAGTGGAATTGAAAAATCTCAGGAGGACCTTGAAGGCTGTGAGATGACTGTTGTCCCATTCCTCCAAGACACACACTGTAACCTGTCACCTTGCTCTACTGACTACTCATTAGCTCAACACCAACTCACTAACTTCTCTGCACAACTCCATGACAATGACTTCTAAAAAATTTATGTAGAGCAAATGAGATGCATGATCATGTTGTCCGCAATTACTTTGCAAATTACTGTCAACCATATTCAGCACTGAATACATTTCAGAGAAAGGTCACTTAAACATGCTAAAATATCATTATTAAATGATATCATAATTTAGATGACAAGCACAACTTGACAAGCTTTCTAGATACTCTGCAAGGAAACCAGCATGCTTTCCTGTGCTATCTAGAGAAACAAATGCATACAAGTAACTAATAATAGTAAAGCAGAGTCACTGAGTAATTAAAAAAAAATATAGTGGCTCTCCTTCTTACAGAGATTAAATTTATATAACAAAAATAAGATAGTAACGAGCTAATTCCATCATCGTCATTATTATTAGCCTGTACAGTTTGTGTAAATGTTAACAAGGGTTGTCAAGACAGTTAGATGATAAAGCCTATGCATCAGACAGATTGGTTCAGTTTAGCTTCTGAATTTACATTTTCAATAAAGAGAATGATTTAAATATGAATTTCATTTTAATTAAAACATACGAAAGTATTTTCATAAAAAGACCTTGTTCCCTATAGATCTCTATGAAAAAAGCTGTCATCAAAATAGAATTATTTTAGCAGGTTTCTTTCTAAAAAGACAGGAGATGGATGATATGAAAGTGAACGAGCCTGGCAAAGTGAACCTCAAATACATTCGATTTATGCTATGCTTTTCCCAGAGCCACGGACAGACTCCAACACGTCTTGCTTCGGTGAGTACCTGCGTACGAAGACCTGCATGGTCCTCCTAGCCTCGTCACTCCATGGAGGAAGCTACATGTGGGAGAAGGCACTGCCTGCTCCTCCAAGCCTCCAAGTGAAGGGACTCACCATGGGGTGGCACAAGTGGAGCAAATCAGCTTCATGCAATGTACCACCAGCTCCGACAAAAACAACTCCTGCTTTACACTGGCACGCGTGACTCAGGTTTTCAATGCTCCGGATGGTACCAGCTTTAGCACGGGTGAGCTGTTAAGGGACATCCATCACCAAACAAGCTGGAAGTCGGGCTCTGCTCTTTTTTTGCCTTGTGGGGAACTTGCTCTTCAGAGAAGCTGGAGGAGCACAAAGACGGGGAAGAGTCGGCCAGCAGCACAGGACCCTGCTGGTCTTCTGGCCATTGGGGTGAGCGCTGTCAAAGGTCCCCCAGGAGAGCGGCACAGCATGACCCCTAAGAAACAACCCATAGCCCAGTTGGGGTCTGCAGACTGTAAAATATATCATTTTTGTAGTTTTCAATTTAAACTCAATAACTCAATAGGAGAAATAGTGTCTGCTTTTCCAGGCCGTGTGGAGCAGTATGAATATCCTCTAGGGCTTTTTTCCGTTTCTGTAGAAATCATAATATCTTCTATAAAGTCTAGACACAATTTTCACAATGTAAGCTCTAATTAGATACCAATATTGTTGTTTCCAGAACAGACAGCTGTTGTCAGCAAAACAACACTCTGCATCTGGAACAATTTAATATATTATTTGAATAGGCGTTTAGGTTTAGAAAAATAGAAAAGTTCAATTGTATGAATATAGAAAATCTGGCTGCTTCAGGCAAACGGAAATGCTGAAATGTTTTGTCATTTCATTTGAACACCTTTGGAATAATTGGCGTTACCTCCATACACAAAGCACACTGCAGAATACGATAGGAAGGTAAGCTGTGAAAACAGACAAAAGATTACCTCAAAATGAAATCAATTGCTTCAGCACTGCTAATTATGATGTCATTGAAAGATATAATTCAGTCAGCCAGAAGAAAAGATCGATTGGAAGGGAAATAACCAACTAACTGTGGCAATATTCAAAACGGAAACACCCAAAACCTGCAAGGCATTTTCATGATGCCTTAGGAAACCACCAGACAACTGTTTGAGCTGTGCTGCAGGACTCGCTGTCCAACGGCACGCTGTGTCCCCAACCAGGTCCTGCAACGTTGTGCAGTGCCTTAGACAGACGGTATAGCAAAGTTTTCAAACATCTTTATTTCTGCCCCTACGCCGCATGCATCTGTGTTGCTCCCCTTGATGACTCAGGGTGTAGACAGGATTTCTGACTGAAGTACATCCAGTGCATGTGAACAGATGCAAAAAGCACTCAAATGGAAATTCTGAAGAGAAAAAAGGAAGCCAACCTCCTCTGCAGCAGCACTGTGCTGTGGTCATACGGAATTGCTGCTGCATTGAAGTTGCTTGTTTCCATAAGGTGGCTACAGCCGTTTTCCTACCATTCACTGCAAGTCTTCACGGCGTGGATGACATCAAAGTATTAAATCTTTTTTCTTACTTTAGCTGCATAAAAGAATAAAATTGGGATTATGTATGCTGACACACACACGCTGTGCATCTACAGGTCATAAAAGCAACCAATCCAGTAAACTGCAGTCACTGTTTTTTGCCAGGCAAAAATGAAATACATCGACACTTCCAGAAAAAACAGATCCACTAACTCTTGAAAGTCAATTTGCATAAAAAGTGATCTAAACGTTACTCTTTACAGCCAGCATGAATTTGAGGAAAAGGAGTATGAATTTTAATTACTATGGTACTAAGAGATGCTTAGTGGTAATTTAAAAGTATTCTGCATGTTTGCTTAAGCATTTTACACAATTGCAAAAGTAGTGTTGCATTACAATTTATTACTGTATCCTGAACTGAAAGCATACCTTTCACAGCCTTGTCCTACTTCAAATACTTGTTTGAAATACAAGATTTTAAATGACTTCTTAGTAACCACAGGAATAAGGAAAAAATGCAAATAAACAAAAAATGCCCCCCTGTGTGCATTGCAAGGACAAGAAGGGGAAAGTGATCATCAACAAGAACTATGACCTATCGCAGAGTAATGCTCATTCACACATGGAAGTCCAGGTGGAGTTGAGAGTGTATCGTGAGATACACTAGGTATCGGAGACCTAGGCAGCAGTGAGAACCAAATTCAACCGCAAATAGCAATGCAGAGAAATCAAGATCAACAGGTAGATGGGAAAAAAAAAAAAATTAAAAGAAAATCAATCCACAGAGTGCACAGGATAAAAGGAAAGACTGGGAAAACATGATTTAGGAGGGCACCAGAAGCGTGGAGAAACTCTTCTTAGGCTAAGGGAGACCATCTGCCATGTATGAGACTCCACTGTCACCCGAGTTTGGCTATGGTTTCATGGAGACACCTACAGTGATTTTATAACATATAATACAGACGTGAAGGAAGACCACAGCTGACAAATACCAAGTCACCAAACTCAAGACGTTGACCTGGAAAAGCACAATCTAAATGTATCACGCTCACCACTCAGCCGTGACAGTTAAGTTTTGCTGACCACTCAGCTAACTCTCCGGACTATAAATGCATAGAAATTGTGAGAAAAGATGACAGGCTCTGAATTTCAGCTTTGCTTTCCCTCATGCCAAAGTGCAGAGTTTTCCTGTGACGACAGGCGCTTGCTAAGATTATTGTTTATTTAGCCGCACTAAACTTCTCTCTGAAATTTGCATTTACATTTCTATTTGAGGAACTACGATGAAGAATGACATAGTTTAAAGAACAGAAAAAACAAATTCAGGAAGTTTATTACCATGGTCTATCAGTGTAGACACAGATAGCTCAACAGCAAAGCAAGAAGGCAGCCTAAGAGGGGGTACTTCACCATTTGAATTTTCAGGTTCAGTCTCCATTTATAGGACTTTGCTTTGGAAAAGCTTTTGGAAAAAAATTTGAAGAGAAACGGAAAGGAAGGTTTGCTCATTAGCAATTCCTGCTGAGGCTGCATAAACCACAGATTTATAATGTTAATGTTTTCTGCTTCCATAGATGTGACAAATATATAGCTTGTAATTACAAAAATGAGATATAACTAATGACACAGTTGAGTTTTAGATAATGAGATAATATCTTCGAAAGCATAATTAGAGGATCAAGGGTGAACCTGAGGCCATTTCAGTGCTGCTACTTTTCTAATGGCTCCGAGAATTCCATTTGTTAGTATAATAAAAAAATTCAAGTAAAGACCTAGTAAAAATTCAAGTAAGCACTGAGGTTGCTTCGTGTCTCTGAAAATCCCTCTTCATTGCGCTGATTAAAGAACGCTGGTGCAGTGCCAGTAAAAGAAGCGGAGTGTAGCAGGAAGAGCAGTGCCTGCCAAAGTGGAGAAATGATGGAGCAAAACCAAGGGAAGACAGGGAGGCGAGACCTGCAACACAGTACTTCCAAAATCTAGCTGATTTTCCAGCCCCGCTGAGGTGTGCTGTCATGGGAGCCCAAAGATGTTCAGCTGAGGGCAGAGGTGAAATCACACCATACTGAACAGTTAAAATACCTTTTGTGGTGCAAGCCCAAAATGCCCATTAATTAGTTGTTCAAAAACAAGGGCAATGAAGATCAACTCTTTTTGAAAACTTATGGCGAGTCTGAATTACGACTGCTTTGTACAGTAAAGCGAAACAACAGTGAAACAGAAAATGAGAATGAAAAACATCTTTCTGGCTGCCTTTATAAATTCACAGTTATGTTCTGGTTTGGGGGAAGTCCATCAGGACCACTTCACTCTCTGCATTGCACCATTCCTACAAAGGCAGCTGTATTATTTCTCATAAGTAATATTTATTTTTCCTCTTGGCTGATGGGATGACTGCATACCGATAATTTATCTTTGTCTGTAGAAACACTTCCTGACACTTCTTCATGATGTGTTCTTTAAATGATGCTACTTTCCACTCTTCCGTTATTTCTTTCCGCTGCACATCAGTGCTGCTCCATTGGGCTCTCATCCTGCTGTTCTTATTCAGGCAAGACTCCAGCAATGCCTCCAACATCCCCATACGAGCAGGCTCGCTGCACACAGGAGACATTTTATTCCTAAATTATTGAAAAACCAAGAGGGAAACAGTTTTCTCTTTCCCACCTACAGCGTTCCGTTCAAAAGCCCCAAATATAATTAAGTGTCTACTTCAAAGTCCTTCCTCTTAGTTCCAGCCTCTCTCCCACAGTTCCTTTGGTATGCTGGAAGTTCTTCTTATTAATTCTCCTCTATATCAAAGATAAGTTTTTACTACAAGGAACTGGGCAAAAGCAGCATAAGTGAAGCAGAGAGCAGGCTTACAAACCTAAAGCTGCTCAGGGCAAGGGCTGATGGCACAATACCGAGCAAGGGCACCCTGTTGGGTGGGAAACAAGTCTGAAAGCAAATCTGTGCTTCAGCCAGAAGGAACCACCCCACCACAAGGCAGAATAAGCCAGGACTGCTGTAACAGGCAGTCAGTGTTTTGCAGGTGTGTGGATACCGGTATCTGAAAGGTACTAATGGTACCTCATTAGCTGTTCCCTCCCGGAGAACCCAGCCTGGTTCACTGCCAGCTTATTCCTTTTTGTCCCTTTGCAGTCAACTTTCTCGCTCCATCTTACTCTGCCCCGCTCTAACACATAACCTTCAAGCTTCCCAGACACAAGCTGGCTAAAGTCAACTGGGACCAGCTTCAGGGACTATAGCTTTGCCAAGCTTCCCCCTAGAGCTCCTCTTTACAGTTTGGACAAATAGTTTCCAAATAATCAAACTGGTTTGTTTTGATAAACATTTAATAAAGGTTTGATTAACTGAGGAGAGGGACAGGGGTGGGAGAATTATGGAAATGGAAACAACATTTTCTGTGAAACACAACTTATTTTTGAAGAGCCTTCCAAAAAAACAGTCACTTCTCAGGAATGAGTTTTCTGCAGAATAGCTCCTTTGTGACCCATTGAGAAAGCACAGATCTAGCAAATATGTTATAGTCATTTTGCATGCAGTTAATTTCCCTGAATTTTCAAGCATAAATGAATCCATAAGGGGCAAAAAGTAACCTCATATTAAAAAAATATCTAGATGGACTTTGGACAGATTCTTTTCTATGTTACTGACTTTTCGATAAGTTTCAGAATAGCATGGAGTATATGCTGGGGAGAAACAAGGGGATAATCTGTCTGCATTCTCCCTGCAGTATGTCAGTTTTATCACTTTGACCACACCATAATCTAAACCAGTATCAGCATCATCAGCATCTTTTGCAATATATCTCATTTTTTGCAGCAAGTCATTTGAACCCATGGAGAAGTATCCACCAGTAACTGTAGAGTCCCAGCTATGACTCATTATCCTTTCTAAAGGTGTATTTTTGGACATCGTAAACAGTGACGCTGATCCTATAAAATAGATTAACGGCTGGATGTGCTGATTAACATCCCAGTGCAAGTCCTTACATAAAAATAAGCACTCCAGAGGAGTTGGAACATTTACAAAACTGGAGACAACAAGCCACAGCAAGTTCACTGTTTGCTTATTCATATTTAACACATTCAACCCAGCCTAGGTATCCCCTTACACCATGTATTCATTTTTTATTAGTCTAACAATCCGTCTTTTACTGCTGCGTAATATTCTTTGCCCACATTCAGCCAATATAGCTGTTGCTATCACTTTGCACTTAAAAGCGTAATTTCTGAAAGGTTGAATGAAATACACCAAGTTAAATTCACATTCAACCATCCCAAGATGGTTGAAGAACACTGAAAGTTGATGGAGAATGCTCAACAGCTGAATGACACAACCCGCAAGTGTTACAGGGGAGAGAGATGAAAAAGAAGAGGCACTTTTGTATTTTGAAGAGAAGACGCGAGCTGGCACAGCACACCACAAATTCAGTACGTTTGGAAATCTGAAAGGCCACCCATGGAAATCACAGAGAGCACGGCAAAGTAGTCATGCCTGTGAGTCAGTGGAAAGGTAAATAGCTGCCTGGTTGCATCAGATGATCTCTAGAGTGAGGGATAACTGGTCTAGGGAGCCAGGAAAATATGTGCCTCCCTGAGACGAGATGTCGCAATCTGGGAATATCCACCACAGGCAGAGCACAGGGGAAAGGCAGTTTTAATAGCAGCAGGGATGCTAACTGAGCTGCCCAATTCCCTTCCTGAAAGGATTACAAACGGTCTGCATCAAGTCTCCCCTTCACTGGGATTTGAGGAAAAACAGTTCCCATACTCAAGAAGTGCAGAGGATGGGAGCGCAGATGCTACATCCAAGTAGGGAAGGGACCCAACTGGGCTACAGCATCTTTTGTCATGAGTAATCCCTAATCTCACTGCAAAGGAAAAGGAATATGGAGTTTCTCAGATATTTTGCAGATTAGAGATGGGGAGCACATCACACACAAGCTGGTAGCAGCTGTGCACCCTGACAACCAGCTCCTGCTTTGGCTTGCAAGGATGAAGCTCTTGGCAACAAGGAACATCTTTACAAATAGGTGTAGAAGCCTGCAGCATGACAAACAGGCATTCATTCCTTTAAATGCGTTGCATTTGTTGCAGCCCTAAGCTTGCCAGAGGCACAACATAAACTTTTCCACAGCTGTGTTTTTATGAGCCCCAGGGATGTCTCTGCCAGGAGCAGCAATCTAGCAGTAGAGGGGTGCAGAGCAAATTCCATTAGCACATGGATGCCAGCATGGTAGAGGCTAGAGAAAATGCAAGAGCAGAAAAATAAATCAAGTGCATAGATTAGATACAAAGAATCAAGCACAGATTTCCTCCAGTTTAACCAAAAGTTATTAACAAAAGGCTCCTGCATTGTCCTTCCAGCCGAAACACTGTATTAATAACAGTATTCTGAGAGCCACCCTTAACAACTGCACGAAGAGCTGAGCTGTGGTGCGATACGAGGAACTGAGAGCTGGAGCACTTTTCACTGCTTGTAATTCCTTGCTCCTAGGGCTTGGTTTTCTAGTCTTTAAACACAACTAGAACACAACTCGATTCAGTTACCGTCAACATGAATTAAAGACAGCTGAAAAATAGAAAGGCTAGGAAAAGAAAGAAACAAAAACAAAAAACCACATTTGCAAGGGAACTCTAGTCCTGACATCTAATAAACTAAACTTAGCAAAAGTATGCAGATCATCACCAAATACGCTGCTGCCTGTCTCTGTATCTTTCTTCATGCACTCACATGGTAAATTTTCCTTCCCAGGCAGATGTGTGACAATTTGGAAGAGAGCTCAGCCCAAAAGTCAGTGACCAAACCCATTCATAAACGCTCATTAGAACGACAGCAAGGACCCCAGCACATGGTTTACATGGAAGGGTAAGGATCATTAATGGGAATAAAGACACAGGAAAAACTACCCTTTTCAGTCTGATTTTGTCAGGCACTGAACTGCTGCCCCGGCAGAGGCACCAGCTACGGCAGTTGGTTGCCAACACTTCGGTTTGATTTGGAAACAAACACCCCTCCACCAGCAGCTCCCCAGAGCGCCGTCTTTGATGACTTGAATTAAAACCAACAAAACAGCCCAACCACCTACAAACCAAACAACTGCGACCGATCCCAATGGCCCCTGCGGGCTCCTCGTCAAACTTTCTAGTCTCAGCAGTTTATCTCTGACCAGAAAATGGGGAATATATACATCTGCATGCCACTACACAGGAAAGAGTTGAGGAAAACCCACCAAACCATATGCTTCGTAGCTCCCCAAACTGCACCCACTGCAGATGACGTGCTGGTCTCATGGAAAACAGATGCTAAATCTTCTCCCACCCTTCTCCCACGCGCTGGCCTCCCTTCCCAGCCCTCAGCTCAGCCCAGCTGTGCCCACAAGCTCTCATGGGAGCCACACTACAAATCAGGAACGATCCACCCTGAAAATAACCTCTGGTTTCCTCACCCCAGCAAAACTTTACTTTTAAGGCCTCGGCAGCATTAACAGCACAGCCACACAAATGCACCCCTCATGTGAGGAGTCGACACGCTGTGGCACCAAGGCAGAGCTTCTCCCAGGATCTCTGTGAGGTCTGAACTGACTGGAAGACCTTAGGTTATATTTCATTCAGGTACCTTTTCAAAATTAATTTTATTTCTTTTTAATTCAGGAATCTTTTTTGGGGGATGTTGGGCTTTTTTAAACAAAATATAGACCATCAGGTTTGGAAACAAAATGTGCCCCTGCTACGAAATCCATTTTCAGTTGTGCTGTGCTGCACTGCTGGAATTGCCAAGGTCCCCTCTTCTGTCTTCCTCTATCACACTCCGAGACTATTCATTCCCAACACAATCATTCACATTTCCATTTTTATTTTATTATACCCAGATATGATGCAACCTGTATTTAACAATGCATTACCATTTTCAAGGGCAAATATTTTTCTGTAATCCCAACTATGTCATTATTCTCTTTCTATTACACATACTTTAAATGTCAAAATCCATCTCCTAGAACTAATCAAGTATAAAACAAGGCTAGCAGGAGGAAAGTGAGCTTAAAAGGGGTATTCCCCTTAAACATCCTTTCTTTAAAAGAGACCTTGCCTATTATTTAGTTTACTTTCAGGTTTTTAAAAGATCTCCCAGGGACAACATATGGTAGACCAGGTTCATGCCTGTCACCTCTCTGTTGAAATTACCCCCAATATGGGGCAGCACATATTATATGGCTAAATGCTGAAGAAGAATTAACCTGAACGTTATAAAACGAAGGGAGGAAGCATCATTGCCATTGCTGATTTTAGCCTCTCTTTTACTCCCAACAGGCCATCAGGAAAAGTTAAAGCACAAAGAAAATGTTAATGCCATGAATAACTATTTTATGTGTGTCAACATCAGATGTTTAAGTGTTTGAGATTAGGCTTATGAGTTACCTTTTCCATAAATTCATTTCCCTACACAGTTTTCCAGAGCTACTTTACTCTTCCAGTAATCGTTTACTGCCAGCATTAATCTTACATAACGCACAACTAATTGGTTATCTTTTAATGCAGCTGTTTATCTGATACTGCAATACATTTAACTAATTTTACATTTGTAGCACAAAAGACTTTTTTGGGGTTGGTTTCAGGGTTGGTTTTCTTTGTTTGCTGGTTTGTTTTTTGGTTTTGTTTTGGGGTTTTTTCTTTTATTTTTTAACAAGAAGTCCCAAAGTAAAGCCTCTCTCCAGGTTGATAGAATTCTTTTTAAAGTACTGAGCGATTTAAATTGCTTTTTCTGTTTGAAGGTTTTAAAGTAGTAAATGAGTTCAACACACAGCTTTCATTTTTCTGGCCTCTTAATCAGTCCAGAAAGCATTTCTCCACAGGGACACAGTTCACTTTCTGACACAGGTGCACCAACACCACAGATACTTTCCTGGCTTAGCAAGGACAGTGTCTCAGCTGAATTAAATGAGCAGTCTCTTCCGGGATTCCAAAATTTCCATGCAATTCAACCAAGGAAATTGTTCAATTCTTTTTAGGATCTAGCTTCTTCAGTGAGTAAGGAAATACATCAAGTCTTAAGACATCTGGAGTCTACTTCTAGCCTACCACTGGGATCTTCCTTCAACTCCCAACTTGATCAGCCCATTTAGGTTACAAATGAGACCCTGTGCATTGGTCCCCAAACACTGGATAACACCGGTTAGTATGTTTCTGTCCAATTTACGTCCTCTTTCATTCAGCTAAAAAGCTTTATATGTTTTGTATTATACTTGCCAGGGTCTTCATCATCCAAAAACTCTGATTTTCTCATATTTTGGACATTTCACCAATAAAAAAACAAATTTACTTTTGCGAGATATCATTGATGAGACTATAGCTATCTTGTCTGCAGAATGGTATTTTGGCCTGTATTCACTACTAGGTTTAACACTGACTTGGTTTTTTGGAGCAGCTCTGGTGTCATCTTTGGGTGCCCTCACACAGACAAGCAAGAAAAATGATACCCTATGTAGTGTCATTTAAACCTACAGCAACTCTGTAAAATGTCTATTCTTCATCTTAACATGTAGATGGAGATGAGTCAAAAGAGCTGACAGCAGCTTCAAGTGGCTGTCTTCTCTTTTCCCCTGTTCTGAGGCAGGATGAAAAGCATATATAATCTCCCTTTACTAGAAATCACCCAACTGAGTTTTAACCTGTAGTGAATTAATCAGTGAAGCAGACTTCACAGCTTCCACAAGCAGCCACAAGCAGCTCTAATGCCTCAGAGTCTCTGTAGTTTGAAAATATTTCCTAAGTCAAAATTTATTATTTACTTCTCTTATGTTCTGCAGCAGTCAGATAATAATTCATGCAAATTCTCGTCATAACAACCTTTGATATATTGCAAAGTCACTGGAGCCCTCTTTAGTCTAAAGAAACCCAGTTCCCTCAGCCTGTCCTCACCAGTCACATATTCTGTCTCTCTCATCCCTCCACCCTTTGGACACGTCTGTTTGTCTGCAGATTTCTAAAAGATGACAAGTAAAACTGAACCTCTTTAGGATAATATCAAAACTCTTGCATTCACCACTCTAAGCTTTATAGTGGTGATGTGAAGTGGTTCCTTTATATCTGCACAGCATTCACAGTGTCAACGGACCTAAAAAACAGAAGTTTTTCACTCTACTCAGTCAAGTCCATGCTTAGGGGAGCCCCATGCTGGGTAGTCAATAAGATTGCCGTTGGCAGGATTCCCCACTGTTTATGCCTGCTGAGTTTACAGCCCGTTTTAATGTACATGAACTTTTCATGAAGCTCTAAACCTTTCATAGTACGATAGAGATCTTTATAGACGTTCCCCTAACGTGCAGTGAATCCTATTACATTACTGCACCCTCCTCCTCAATAAATTTTAAGACACTCATTTGGAAGAGCATCTCCAGTATCACAAAATAAATTATTTTCTTCTATATTACAGGACTCTGTTTA
The DNA here is from genome assembly GCF_000687285.1 of Phaethon lepturus. NCBI lineage: Eukaryota > Metazoa > Chordata > Aves > Phaethontiformes > Phaethontidae > Phaethon > Phaethon lepturus. Next base: position 12,664 of record NW_010529761.1, read on the forward strand.
TTAAAAGTTCTCTCCCTCTTCAACCTCTACACTAGTCCCAAATGCCCATTTGCCATAGCTGTTCCCAAAGACAGACATATATTCCTCAACTGAATGACGTTAAGTAGTTTTAGACAGAAATGAAAAGGAGTTCCAAACTGTAAACTTCTTAAATACAACTTCAGTAGATGAGCAAGACAAATGGCTTTATTTGCTTCCCAGGAGAAGGTGTTTTCATGGTATAAAATCCTAGCACCAAATACATAGTGATCCAGAAGAAACAACTCTGCCCTTCTTGCCTGACAATACAAGGCTCCAATTGCTGGTTTATGCATAAAATTTACACACAGCTGCCACAGTATCCAAAGAAAGGGAAAGCACGAGTAAAAAGAGGGCATTCCTAGCATGGAGAAAGGTACAGTTGTTTTTCCTGTGTCACTACAAAACCAGTGGAAGTTACTATGCAACTACAAAACCAGGCAACTTCAGGGCAAAAAAAAAAAAAAAAAAAAATTTTTAATTGACATGCTAAATTAATTGATGGCAGGGGTTTGCACACTCAGGAATATCCCTTCTTATCTGAGACTTCAACAAGTGAGTTTTGTGAAGCTGCTACAAGTATTTATGGAAAGATTGTATTTTTTTAAACAAGAAAATTATGCACGGCCACCTGGCTTTCACACCAAGTCATTCTGGAATTGAGTAATGCACTTGAGCATTTCTAAGATTACATTTGGCAGTTTAAAAATATACCCAGATCCCACCACCCATACATGTACAGCAAAATCACATCCGTAAATATGTCAGGGACAAAACAGAAGCAAAAGACAAGGCAAAGGAAGAAAGCAGCCAACAAGGATTGGAAAAATAAGCAAGCTGAACATGTTCATGGCTACCTGTCATTAGGTGGCACTACCTTAACTTCTCTTTCTCATCATCTTCTCCCTCTTAAAGCTGTACTTAAAACATGGTACGTGTTTTGCCACCTTCAGAAAAAAACCCTGAAATTTCAGTGGAAACGGGACCGTCCTTCGAGGCAACTCAGTTTTCAGCTAGCTGCTCTCCGAGCACATGGCCTGGGTTTAGGGGAGGCCAGATTTTTGCAGAACAGTTCTGGTGCCTCTCAGGGACCTAGCACTGCTCATGCTGCAGCAATTCGGGCTCCCTCATTGCTCACCAAAGGGTGCAATGCATGCTCGGACTTACCAGTGCAAGGGAGAAAAAGATAGAGAAACTGATGAGAGACTTGTTGATGAACATAAATTAACGAAGAGGCCCTTAATCTGCCAACTCAGTCTGTTAGAACAAGGTAAAGTAAAAGGTGGCACATCGAGAAACATAATTACTTACCTTCCTGCT
>NW_010529761.1:14032-17937 GCF_000687285.1 Phaethon lepturus
TGAAATAATTTCTAAGCTCTTAAGCCTAGCAGACAGTTCTGAAGGCTGCAGGAGCAGCAGGTAGATGAAAGGTAGCTGCTCTGCAGGCTAGATAGCTCTTAAATCTCTCCTCATTCTTTTCTATGCTTCTCTAAGTTGCAAAAGGGACTAGAGGGTCATTTTCGTGAAAATCATGGCTGCATAAAGTATAGGAAGCCCAGCAAGAAGAGTGTTCTGACACCAGTCCTGCATCTCTCTGGATGCACTTTTCCTTCAACTGAAGCACGTGGTTTATAATTTTGGGAAGTGACTAAATGGAAACACTCTTTAAAAACTCTTTCCTTCACTGCAGCAATGAGTCACCATCCAGACACCACAGTAAACTCACGCATCGAACAGAGGTGGCTCATCACCCTCAGCCTTGCCTATGGGCAATGGTGAGGAATAGGCCACCTCTCAGCATCTCTAAATCAAGGCTGATTCAGAGCTATGAAGGAAACTGTCTCAGGGAGCCTAGAAGGAGCTTTACCACCCAAACTGAGCATCCTGCTATGAATAAGCAAAGGACAATTATTTTACCTGGACCTCAGCAGCATGAAAGACAAAGCAATGCAGCCCGGTGGGGCTCATGGATTTACGGTGGCTGAGGGACTGCAGTCCTCATGTATCTCCCAGCAATGCAGATGACTGATTTGTTGCTTCACTGACTGGTGTTTCAATTTACCGTTTTCACCTTAATTTCTGCAAATTCCTTGATATGTCGGCTATTTCCCAACGGAATTGAGAAACAGAAAAGAGGAAATCGAATGGTGTTAAGTGAGAGGCAAAAATGAAATGGTTGAAGAACAGACATGGGGAAATTAATTGCAAAACTGTCATCCAAAATGTCATCACGAATAGAGTCACACATATCCCAAGGCCTTTGCTAAAGAAGGTCTAATACCAAATCAAGAGAAAGAGGAGAAAGCGATTTTCAGCATTTCACATGAGCTGGAAGCTAATCAAAATTCAGACATGAAGATGGCATTTCCTTTAAATGAGTTTCCCTTCAGCTTGTCAAAATGGTGATAGTTTTAAATAGATTGTACTTTGCAGTTTAATTACTAATGGGTTTTGGTTTGTTCTTTAATTTAGTGTAGGTATTAAATTATCATAATAAAGCAAACAACCATTCTTTCTCCTCTTAAGACGTACTTTTTTTGAAATATTAACAAAACTTTTGAAAAGCCTAAAATTACTATGTGTGGCAAAACTTCTAAATAACATTTTTCATGTGTTATGAATATGAACATTTCAGCATTTGTTATATAATTACATAAATTAGATTTAATATTCCAATAGATTCCTGGGCTTGGAGCCACAAGGCCACAGACTCCTTTCTCCTCCGCATGCTCTGAGCTAGAGACACCAGGATTTATTCACTGCTGAGCAAAACTTCAAGGAACCACTCAGAAGAAAGCAAACCAGGCTTGCCTTCCCAAAGGAGAAGTGGGAGTCTGAGCTCCATCTCACACCAGGAGATCACCAATGACAGAAGTCCAGCACGCGTCTGAACTTCTGAAGGGGAGCCCCAGGTAAGAAACCTGGGGACTGAGAAGAAAACAGAAAATAATGAAAATGCCAAGGAATATACACTGCTTGTAACCTGTGAAGGGTAAGATTACAAAAGTCTTGCTCTGAGAAGTAAAGCGTTGTCCTGTAATAAGTCCAATTTTTTTGAAAAAAATTCTCTTCATGGGAACAGAGTGAATTTACTATATCAAGTTGTACCTTCTCCAGGAATGAGGTGAGTGAAATAAAGGACAGGAGAAATTCGGTACATGCCCTGTGCTTAGCCAGTTCAGACTGAAGCTCCAGGCATGCTCATAAGCACCAATCTACTGCTGCTAAAACAGCCCTATGTGCTTCATAGGTGACTGACAGCAGGACAGAGGTTGTGTAGGTGCCACCAGTGGGAGCACTCCTCTGGGGACAGGAGGCGAAATGTCCATTCTAGTCTTACAAGGTTCTCTGCCATCCCCAGCACACTGGCCAAAGGAGCAGCTTCATCAGAGGCAACCATTAGCAAGAGTGGCCCAAAAAACAGCTCACACCTTTTTTTTTCCCCAGAAATGCTTAGAATTTCCCTAGAATTGCTGGAGAAGGCCTCACCCCTGCAGGTGTAGCCTCCTTCTACACTCTGTCCAGCACTGACACAGAGGCTTTTCTGTCCATGAAGCAGCAAATGCCAGGTAAGGCACTACAGACATTGAACTTGCCTGACCCTTTATGCTGGCCCTGCATCTGCCTAAAAAAGAAAAGCAGTCCCACACCTATCATGCTGTTATCAAGTAAACATTACTGGATAAACAAATATAGATGGTAGGTGGGAAAAAAGTATTCCCAATATTTTAGAATGCCAGAAGAGAATATTAATCTCTTTCATAGCTTGGAAGAAGGAGAAGGTTTTGGTCCATATTCACTAAAATTACAGCAGGGCTTTCAAAGTACATACCCTGAAAGAGAGAATAATAATACATGGTTACCACTTAGCAGCAGCAGCCTCTGAGGACATAAAAGAAATAAAAAGCAATGACCTAAGGAGAGCAGAGAGATGAATTACCAGAGGTACCACCCAATGGTCTGATTGACAGAAAGATTATTTCCAGTGCAAGGTCCCTCTTCTGGACCGAAACAGAGATCACCGCAGAGTTTGAAAACGTATAGCAATGGCTATAGTTGCTATGACTATGAAAAGGAAAGAGCTGGCTTTCCTCAAAAGCATACTCAAACAAGAGGACAAGCTACCATGATTACAAGCAGTACAGAAATGTGCGGGTTTAGATTTTAAAATGTTTTTCACCCTCTAAATCAGGCACCATCCCCCCTGCCCACCCTGCTTTGGTAAAATCAGAGGCTCCAGGCTGCCCCGGCAGCAGCAAGAGAAGTAACAGGCACTTTATGAGACAGTCCCTGAACACGTGTGACTCCAAGTGACTAAATCTCAGCCCACTTCGCTTTCATTCTTTTTATTCATTTGGGCTTTTAAGTAGGATAACATCCGGATTCAAGGCCTCATGTTCCCTTCTCTAAGTAAATTCTTAGTCACAGTCCCAGGAGAGCCAAATGATTCCCCTCCCTTTTATTTAAAAGACTGACTTTTGTACAAAACACCTTGATGAAATCCTGGCTTTTGTTCACACTTGCAATCACCTTAGAAGTTTCCATGAGATTTTTGTGCTGTTTCTCTGTGCCACCAACTTGATTTGCTACTTGTCTCCTTTTGGTGACCTGGCTATCCACACACGTGCAGCCAGGCTCCCTCCACTGATAAGCCCAAGACTCCTACCGTGGAGGCAACAACTAGCAGCACTTTTGGCCTGGGTTGACTCCAGGCAGACGCTGGGGACATTTCCACACCAACCCTGGTGCTCCCTCTGGTCCATGAGCCTGCTGTGTCACCATCTCCCCAAGTCTTGCACCTTTAGATCCCTCCCATGCCACACGCAACCTGTGTTCAGCGTGATGCCACCGAAGTCTGTTGTGGAAAGTTGCGCCTCTTGTCTATCATTGGTTTTGGATATTTTAAATTGACCTTTATCTCAGAAACATCACCCATCAGAGAGGCCTGGCCCTGCGATTCAGGTGGGTCCAGCTCTCCCTGGCACAGCCCACAGGCAGGGTGAAGGCTCAGACACCAGACCACATCACCCTGGGCATCAGCCCCAGCTGGCAAGCATCAAGCCCACCAGCGATACGGGAAAAGCTGCTGAATCCAATTACTCCATCAGGTCTACTAGACATACTGCTTCAAGGCTTGCACAGGGCAAAGCCGCATCTGGAGTCCTCAAGCCATGCGGGGGGAAGGACAACTCTTGGTGAGTTCTTTTCACTGGCTCCAGAGCACAGCATTCAGCTCAAGTTTCAGCAGGGTTTTTGTCACCGGG
>NW_010529761.1:17968-48196 GCF_000687285.1 Phaethon lepturus
AGAGGTTCACGGGCTCCTTTTGCTTCTGAAACCCACCCACGCCCAGCCTGAAACAGCTCTGAGTGCAGGTGGCCTACACAAGCCTAGCAGAGCTATGCCCGCTGAATTTGCCAGGATTTCACCAGACATCCCTCTTGCAGTCCAGGCTAATGTAAGGTTTGGAATAATCCAAGTTCATGTTTGGACTGCCATGTCTGTACAAAACCTTCAACTGGCAGAACTGGTTATGCCCCGGCTCTGCAGTGACCTTCTGTCCACTACGTTGCTTCTGCTCACACTGTATTCCCACAGCATCAAAGTCTGCAAAGGGTTAAAATGACCTGCCATCCTAGAGCCCATTTTCACATCTATCCCTCCCGCTGAAGTCAGTCTGTAGAAAGAAAGGCAACACCATACCATCTCATCCCAAAATATTTTACAGTCAGTCTCAAAAATACACTTTGTGACACAGCAAACAACTGAACAGCCTGTGGCCAAGTACAACACGTTACCTTTGTGCCAGTTACCACAACTGGCAAAATAATAATTTAAATTACTGAAGGAAAAAAACCTACATAACCTTGAAGACAGTTCCAAAGTCTCTGACTTCCAAACACTAAGAATTATAGCTTATGCTATTAAAATATAAAGCAAGCTCAGTGTTACACATCCAGGCAATAAATTTACAGAGCTCAACGTACAGGATTGAATGATAACAAAAAATAATTTCCTTGTCCTGAAGACTGGCAGCCTCTCTGCCCTAGACGGAAGGACTTTTGAGCAGATTTTTTTTTTTTTATGAAAAGAGAGGAATAATGTTTCCCTAAGGAAAGGCTCAGTTGTTTTGTTGGTTTTGTGTTTTGGTTTGGTTTTTTCCCCCTCAACTGACATATGCATTTTGGATGTAGCGGTAAATTAGGCGTTTTCATGATTGTTCGCAGCAGTGTGTTTGGCACTGAAGCGTTCAGGTGTAAAGAGAGACCCACAAACCACAAATGCTAGAAACTAGTAAAGAATTGTTGTCCCCACTGGCTCATGGGCAGCATGCTGCCTTAAGACCATCCAACACTGTTCACAACTCTGTTTAGTTTTCTAGAAGAAAAATTTTCTTCAGGTTGGGAAAAATAATTTCATTGTTTATAACATTAACTGTCTCAAGCTGTTCAGCATCCTCTAATAACTGAAAATCTTAAAAGAGCATAAAGGGAAATCATTACCTGGGTCTTACAGCTTTGGCCAGTGTCAGCATTCGTAGAACAGCTACTCAATGCAAAATCCCAACAATACTTGCAGCAAAGTAAGGAGATCCTCATAGGGCATATATGTCCTTTTCCAGGTAACTGCCACAAGATACCAGGGTCTGGTCTTCCCCACTGAGATCATTTCCACCACAAAATGTTTATCCCCTGAAGGGAAGGAACAGATACAATCAAATTCCAAGACAGCAGTCCTTGGGGATCCAGGAAGGGACCCAGCCACCATGATCGTGGTCCGAGTTCATACTGCAAACATAGTCTACATCAGATGTGGAAGGCATAGAAAAAAATTGAAAAATAAAAGATAGCATGTATTGCAAGCAAGGACATTGAGCATCCAGCCAAGGAGGGATCTGTTTTCCTCTCTACAGCTGCAGTTTCAGTAATCTTACAGAGGCCAAAGAGCAGCCAGAGTGTCTACTAGTGACCAATAAAACCAGAAGAAAAATTCTAGCCATCACAGCAGGAACAGTCTTGCAAAAATAGTAGCTGGCGCAAAAAATACAACATACGATGGAAACTGATCATGTATGAAAGGTGAGATCTGTTTCCCTGCACTATCAGGGACCAAATTCATAGATGCAGAAAGCTGTATCCTCTCCTAAATTCCTACAATTTTTTTTGTTTTTTTTTCTTGGCTGTGGTGATAAGCCAAAAATGTGACTTGCTTATGGAAGTCCCTCAGGCCCTCTAGGCTAATGTGCTTCTCTTCTACATCAAGAAGTGTTTATTTTACCTGTTCCTGCGTCCCACCTCTTTCTTCTGCCTTCTATTCACCATAGTAAACCACAATTTTCATTTCCCTTTCTTAACCCTGTAGCAATGTTTCCGTAACTACCAGAGAAATTACCACCATCAAAACAATTCCTATTCTACCAGTTCCAGTAATAAAAGATCGGAACATATTCATAGCACTGCTGTAAACCTTCCCTTCACACCTCCCACCTACTGAAGGCTAAAATACATTTCCTGACAGAGATCATCATCTCTGGTCTACCATCCTTCATTAGCTAATTTCAAAGCAATTTACAAAAAAGGTCCACATCAACAAGATAATGATGGCTCAGAGAAATAAGGGACTTGTCTGTCACAAGGAGGTAAAATATGGGTAACTTCAAGATTGCAGACCTGCCTACCTTAGCAATTTTTTGCTTGCATGTGTCTGGCAAATCTGATTTTTAGTTTTAGTACACAAATGCCCTCTGTCTCTTCTGCGATTTTGCTTCCAACTACAGTCCTTAATTTCATGAGAAGGTTGTCGTGGTAAGCTATATGGATAACAAGCTATTGTAATAATATCCAGATATTCCAAGCTGTTTGCACGAAGAGGAAATCAAGCCACGGCAGCTTTTCACACGGAGCTAAGTCATACCAGTTTAACGCTTATGTACAGTCACAGGTATCTATGGTAACAGCAAATTATATCACATTGCCACAGTATTCACACTTGCTCCTTCCTTGACGTTTGTGTGATCTATTGGCTGGGACTGAAGGGACCCATGAGGGCATCCAGTCAATACCTCTCCCAAATTACAATCCAAACATAGTGTCTTCACATGCAGCATGCTTTCCAGAGCTGAGCATCAAGGCAGGGAACAGAAGTCATGCCCTCACAACTTCTGAAGTTATTTCCAAAAGTTAACATGCTTTGTGGTCAGCAACTTCATTTTTGTTGATTTTTTCCCATATAGTTTTTACTTCCTCTACCCCGATTTTTCCTCTCTGTTTAAGGTACTTCCCTTGGCTCTGCCATTACCTGGTTGCACACCCACACATACCACCCCCAGAAATGTCTCTGTCCCAGAGTCATCACAGCTCCTCCTACCTCCCATCTATTCCCTAACAATTTTCTAAAGTTGCTCCCCAAAATAAAACTGCTATTCCAGATCCACTCTTGCTATCACAGAAAGCAACATTTTGCTGCTTCTTTCTTCCAGGCTCAGCACTGACACATTATTATAGTTGTCATTTCTGCTGCCTCATCATGTCACACAGTCATGTCTATTTGTTAGTCCTTTATTACCCCTACATGTCTCAGAGCTTTACTAGCCTTCCCCCTCTCAGTTCTGATTTATTTATCTTGGATTACAAGCCCTAAATTCATTAGCTTGTCCTTTCATGGAATGAATCTCAAAGTAGTTTTTTGGCTGCATTTGGAATTTCTCTAGATACCTTTGAATTTTTTCCTTGGCATTTAGAGAGGCATCTAATTTACTATAATCTGCCACTTCTGATACAGCACTGTTTGTTCATTCTTGTAGATTCATCAAGGGACATATTGGCATCGGAAAAAAAAAGAAAAGAGATGATGAGTTATGGGAGCTCCCTTCAAATTATCCTACGAGTGAACAAGACATCCTCTTTTTCATGAGGCTGAAGGTACTGAAGCATTTCATGGGTACTGAAGCCAGAGGAGAACACAGCTAGCGTTAGCCACAGTGATGCTCACAGACTCCCTAGCAGATGTTCAAACATGCTCCCAGGGAATTCAGACATATGATTTTGCATTTAATTGCCCTGATCCAGAAGAGGAATAACAGAAAAACAGAACTTATGAAACTGTAAACTCAGGATTGAAAACAATAACTCTGTATCGAATACATTTCAATTCCAGTTATCAGAGCACGGTCCTGTAAGTCACAAGAGGTAGTTTCTTAAATATTCAGGAGCACAAAGAAGTCATTAATTCTGTACATGTGACTGATGTTTAGAACTTGTTACAAATAATTGAGAAATTCTCCAGGGCTTGCTATTTAACCACTTATGACTTACTGCAGCGGGAAACACACACTGCGTGAGTGTTCAATACGCAGTAGTTATTGCCTGCTGTGCATTCTGAAATGACACTCCAGAAGCTGGGAGAAACCATGTGTTTTCAGAGATAACTTGAAGTCGTCCAAGATGCAAAATACCTTGTAATTATAAACAATATATAAATTAAAAGCAAAGCCAAGAAACCTTCCAAGATAACTGACAGAACAGAACACATCTTTCTGAAGATTAGAATGACAAGATAATGAATTATTTTAAGTGATAAACCCAGGCAGGAGCAAACACACACAAAAATCTTAAAATAATCTAGGATAATTCACAGTGGCTCAAAAATACTTACAAAATGGTTGTTGTTCACTTGGTCAGAATGCTGATTAACAGGTTATGAAACTGCATCAAAATGTTACCAAGCTGCAAGTTCAGGTCCCTCAAACTATTTCAGAAACCACTAGATTCATGAAAACTAAATGTGAAAAGATTTTATGTTCTCGCCTCAGAAATGAATCACAGAAACACTAGATTAGAAAGGACCTTCAAGATCATGAAGTCCAACCATTAATCCAGCGCCACCATGTCCCCTAGACCATGTCCTGAAGCACCACATCCACACGTTTCTTGAACACTTCCAGAGATGGCGACTCCACCACCTCCCTGGGCAGCCTGTGCCAATGCCTGACCACCCTCTCAGTGAAGAAATTTTTCCTAATATCCAATCTAAACCTCCCCTGGTGCAACTTGAGGCCATAAGGCCTCAATAAGGCCATAGAGAAGAGACTAAAGAAAAAACTGCAACAATATTTGTCACCACCCACACCATTTGCCTTGCTGTATTTTCCAATAGTTAACCACCTCTGTCATCAGATCAGGTATCAGGAATATCATAGTGCATGGTTCACCTTTCATCATTTACAAGGGCAATCACCAAAAAGTCAGGCTTTCCCAGATTTTCTACAGAATATTTTGGATTTCAGTTCTATTAAGTTATTCTTTTACTTAGATAATCTGAAATGATAGCCACTACATAGGACAACATTGCCCAACGGAGGGCTACGAGAATGATTAAGGGACTGGAACATCTCTCGTATGAGGAAAGGCTGAGAGACCTGGGGCTGTTTAGTTTGGAGAAGAGAAGGCTGAGAGGGGACCTTATAAATGTCTGTAAATATCTGAAGGTGGCTGTCAGGAGGATGGAGCCAGTCTCTTTTCAGCAGTACCCAGTGATAGGATGAGGGGCAATGGGCACCAACTGCAGCACAGGAAGTTCGACCTCAGCGTGAGGAAAAAACTTCTTTACTGTGAGGGTGACGGAGCACTGGAACGGGCTGCCCAGAGAGGTTGTGGAGTCTCCTTCTCTGGAGACCTTCAAAACCCGACTGCACGCGTTCCTGTGCAACCTGCCCTGGGTGATCCTGCCTTGGCAGGGGGGTTGGACCAGATGACCTTCAGAGGGCCCTTCCAACCCTGCCATTCGGTGATTCTGAGTTGATGTTTACTTTATTTATCCTTACTACTGGCCATCTTGAAACCATTACCCTTTTCTCAGCATTTATGCAGCCGATCATTTTCTCACCAATCTCAGTAGAATCACAATTCCTTAAAAGCTCGTTTAGCTAATAGGAGAAAATGTTATTTACTGACTCATTGTACCAAGCTTGGCAGTATGTAAAATAGAGAAGACACCATTCACAGCTCCGTGGCCTAAGCATACATGACATCAACAATAAGTTACAGAAGCAAAATAGCATTTCAGTAAAAATAGATAAGAAAATGCAACTGCCGTGGTTTTCCTGAGTTTGGAGAGTACAAGCTGTCAAGTGCCAGTAGGGTGTAAGGTGATAACTATCCAGAAAATGGAGCTTCTGCCTGCCCAGTTCATTTGCTGCTCAGGTACCAGCCCTGCAGCACGTTGCGTAAGTGGGACATTAAGAGGGGGGGGAAAAAGATGATACATGACAAAGAGCAGACAGGAGAATAGTGAAGAGAACAAGTTGTTATTTCACTACAGATTTTTTATTCAGCTTTTCTTCCAAGTCTAGAAGTAACATTTATCTCTGTAAAGTCCCACTGCTGTTCTTTGAATATATTCCTAAAACTCAGCAGTGGCCCAGAATTTGGCAAAAACAACACAAAAAAAAATCCCCACCAACAGTTTGGAAATATGGTCCTGCTCCTGCTGCGTGTTCATCTTCTCTTACACACACATTCAGCCTAATCCATTTGATCTGTGTCTTCAAAAATTTCATAAAATCCAGGATTCTGCAACAAACCATGGGTGCCAGCCATTTCCAGAGATGACACCCTGATCCAGCTTTTCTGGAATGACACATACCACCTCCTTGTACAGCTCTTTCATATATATGTCTTTTATCCTACTTGGTGCTTAGGGTCAGCCTGTAGGGAGGCTCTAAGGATCAATCACCTAAGGAGGTAAAATAAACCCAGTTTATATTTATCAGGCACCTCAGAAATGATTTAACAGATGTTCTCAGTTCTTACATGAAGAAGTTGCTACAACTCCCATGTTGTTAGAAGCAAAAATAAGATTAAAAAAACCAGTTGTCAAACAGATGAATGTCTTTGGTCTGACGGATTGCAGACCTCGTGGCTGCAGAGATCAGCCACTTTATCGACCGGGTACAGCTACTCTGCAACAGTTCCTCCCAGGAATCCTTCAGAGCCTCGCAAACAGCAGCGTGTAGGAACATGTGCCTTGATTAGTTTCTTTGCTAACTAGGCCCCTTTGTAATGACTACACCTGAAGCTCTTGAAGTTTTTAAGAGGAAGAAGTGAACCTCTGTCCAGTTGTGCAGTAGTTTGACATCTTGTGCTACCTAATAAACTTGAAAACTTCAAAGTGCAACAGATTGTTTTCCCCTTTCCCTCCATTACACCTGACCGCAGTATTTTTTCACCATCTAGAATCAGACTGCCTTCACAGAATCACAGAATAATTAAGGTTGGGAAAGACCTTTAAGATCATCAGAAAAACCAGTGACACCATGTCATCATTCAGTTTTAGCTAAGAATTTGGATGCCTTGGTTGGGGCTTTAAATAAATGTACCCTGTCTGAAACTCAGTGAGAGTAAGGGGCGAAGCTGCACGGGACACCCACGCCGAGCCTTTGTCTGCTTAGGTATCAAGTACCTGCCCAGTGCTCGTAAATTCATGGAAGCAGCTTAGAAAGCTACAAGGGTTTCAGAGTCCTGGGGTTCAAAACCAGACAAACTGTAAGTAAAAGCCATATGATTGGATATTCTACATATTAGGGTCAGCCAGCAAAACATATTCAAAACATTTTCTATACAATCTCTTAAAGCCTTATTCACTCCAACAACATGAAGTCTGAATTTAACTCTAATCATTGTATACAATACACAGGCATTAAACAGAACACAACACACAGCACACTCTGGAAAGCCTGTGGTCTTCTAAATTAACATATGTCATGGAAATACCATTTACTGAACCATTTGAAAACTTGGGTCAAAGCATACAGACACGTGGTGGTACATTCCTACACAACTTTCCAGCCAAAAGCATCCTCATTTCTATTACATCTAATAACGTAAGATACCTGGAGATAAATCATTCCCAGCCAGAACACCAACATACCATATTTATTGAACCCAGAAACAAGTAACTCTGAATGATGTGGAGCATTTAGTTCCTGTTTGCTGAAACACCCGTTTGCATGCCGCTCTTTCCAGACTCTGGGACAAGGCTCTGGAATTGTCCTGTCGATCAGCTCTCGCTTTGTTTCCTGTGGACTGACAGCCAGTGCCATCTTAATACTTTCTTCCATGTTGTTTTGCTTTTCAGTTTTATCATGTTCATTATATTTCCTAGTGCTAGGCAGGACAGTCATTCAAAGACTAAAGCGAAAATACAAAAGAACACCCCTGTCTGGAGTTTCCCTGGTGTTTCCCAGTTTCTCAGCTTATCTGCTCCTTGTCTCTCTTTCAGACATACTGAGACCTTCAGAAAGCCAGAGCAGAAAAGTCTCTCTTCCTTGCATCTGCCTTTTTTGAAGATGGCTCTTTTCTCAAATGAAGTTTTCATAAGGAGGTTTAATGGCTTCTTACAGCTACCTTTGATGACCTTTTCCTCCAGACCTGACATGGTTTAGTGGGCATGGAGGCGTTGTGTTGATGGTTGGACTTGATGATCTTAAGGGTCTTTCCCTCCCCATCCGAGCTAATGGTCAGCCCATTGGGAAGGAGCTCACTTTATGGACCTCTCCAGAATTGCCATTTCGGGCCAATAAAAAGTTTTTCCAGAATGACCAGCCTGGCCGAGGAGACAGGATAAGTCTCTGGTGGGGGAAAAAGGACCATGAACTTTGCCCTGTTAAAGGAAAACACAATGAGAGCAGAAAAGTCCCAGTGTTACAACATGATCTAGTTCTCAGAGATTAAAAGTAATCAGGCAAATTGAAAGTGGTTTAGTCACTGCTAAGGACTAACCTGCAAGTGGAAGGGTTTGGCTGAAGGTAAGAGTACCTCAGACAAAGTGAGTCAACTCCTAAATATCCAGGAGACTGGGTCTTCCCTTGAGGAATTGTCCAGTGATATGTATAAAGGGAACACTGGATACATACTTGTGGACATATATACATACTTACATATGGGCAGTAAAATATCACCTATTTAAATATATATACATACACATATATAGATGTATGCATACAAAAACTTCCATAAAAGTTACTGCTTGGATATTTCAATTCAATATCAATTTCAGTATCATCCTTTACCTATGGTGGAGGCAAACCACAAAGCATTTAAACCAAGTTGTGTTTAGCCATTCAGCTGTTACATTCCTCCAGAGGCAGCAGCAAATAACAGATTTTTGTTATTACAGACTTAAATAATATTTTATCAGTGCTACATTGCAAATCCTCATTGGATTTATTGATTTGTTCTTTTTTCCTTAGGTCAAGTTAAAACTTTCTCCTGCAGATAAATATAGCTTCAGAGCTAAAAGACGACCTGAAGCACATTCAATTTGAAGTTTCTTTCTGCGTACTGTGTTGTAGGTTATGCTACCTGATGGCCAAAATTGAGAAGTTAAAATCCATCTTCAGAGATAATTAAAAAAATTCAACTGTGAAATGAAACTATCAGCATGCCACCTTTTAACTAACAAGATCAGAGTTACAAAAGCTGTGAGCTTATACAGTTCTCACCAGTGTAAGTACCTGCAGCACTGGAAGCTTTATAAAGGATTTCAATCCAAACCCGCAATATTTGAGCATGCTTGAAATACATAGAAGAAAGGTATTTAATTTTCTAGAGGCATCATACCAGGAGACACCATCAGACCATCCAACATGACAAAAACTGAAGACTTGGGGGACCAAGGACTTAAAAAGCTATTACTACATCTGCAGCACACCCCTGTAGCCTTATTTTGGGCACTACCTCTTGCTCTTAGTGGGCTTAGTGACACAGTGAAACAAAATGCACAAAAATACGAGTTTTTCCACATCCCACTTGGGCAAAACACAGTCTACCTAGCTCTTATATACAAAAAACCTCATGAAAATAAACTCTAAAGCAGTGCTGAATCACTTTATTAACTGACCACTAGTACCCTAGCTAGGCTTATCATCTTACTCATAAATATCCGAATACTTTACTTGTGCACAAGGGTTCACCATGTCCAACTCAAAACTTTGAAAATTCCATTTCTGTCTTTGATTAAAAAAAAGTAAAATATAATCCCTCAACCCCATATATATGTTAGAAGGAAGAGATTTCCATTTTCAACAATCTTTAGCTTGCAAAATTCCTTTTCAGTCATAGAGGTTCTGGAGTTCCTACAGAGTCTGAACCAGCTAGCAGTGCTTATTCTAATTACTGTAACGGGAGGCTGTGTGCCTTTGGTTTTTTGGAACAGAAGAAAGCATTAATACCGATGGGCTTTTGGATATGAACTTACTGTACTGCACTGCACTTACAACACCATCAGTTACATGGGATCCATTGCCCAAAAGTTATGGCTTGAGACTATTTCAACACATGCAGCCCCAGCACTCGCTCCTGCAGTGGACTGGGATAAACAGTCCCAAGTGTAACCCCGATGGGCCGATATTTGCTCCCCAAGATCCCGGGTACACTGCTGTGGTCCTGCAAACAACCTCTGGTTTACACTCTGATGTTTACTGCACCGATTTGAGAGACTCCCTAATACAAACCCCTGAGGCAGAGAGTAATGGAGCTAAACAACAAAGGTCACCAGCTAGAAATTATTATTGAAAGAAAAACAAAAGCAGGATCACACAGAAAGACTTTATCATCTCATGGAAAATCCCTCTTACAAAGCGTTCCATAGCAGTAAGAAAAAAACTTAAATATTTTGATGATGCTTCATTTTCCAGCTTTCTATTTACTGCTTAAATAAATATACTAATTATGTTAATACTTTTAAATTAAAAATTCAGTTCCTTAAATAATCTTAAAATCTGTAGCAAGTTCAATTTCTTACTCTTTAAAAAGCAGCTTTCTTTGTAAAAGGGGCTGAAGTTGTTTGACACCGCTATTCGAGCACAGGCACGTTGAACAGTTCAGCTCTGCTTCAGCATCCTTAGGTGCTTACACAGCAGCAAAAGCAGCTGGACCAGGCACCAGAAATACTGACAGATTTCCAGTTCTGCCCCTGATTTTGTGTACAGCAGGAGTAAGAAGATTTATCCTCCTCATCAGAAGAATGTACTTTGAAATCTATTGCTCACTGTAACAGCATAACTACACCACTTAGTTACCCACCAAATTAAATGAGGTACTGTTGCAAGAATCTGTGTTAAAGACGACGTTCAAGCCTTTAAACTAATGCCTTTCAACTGCTGGGCACCCCCATGACCACTGCCATGCACATCTGATGGGCTTTACCAGCTATAATCATGGAAGTCCTGAAACTCCCAGTCATGGGGCAGCTGCAGCACACAGACGTCCTGTGCAGTGGATACTGCTGCAGAACGCCAGCTGCTGACAGTCGCCCTCTTATTTTATTGGTGTCCTAATTCTCCAGGCAAGTCAGCCAATAATTCCCTGATCCTTTCCCGCGTTCACAATTTCCACCGTGCCTGCAACATCCGAATTTTCTTCTTGGCAACCACAAGGCTCTGTGACATTCGCAGTTTTATCTTCAGTTCCGAGGCATTTGAACAAGCATCACAGGGAAGTCAAAGATACATAAGGCAAGGCAGGTGCCTCCCTGTCTGCCCCAAGGATGGATTGCCATGGAGATGGCACCTCCTGGGTGAGGAGGATTGTCTAAGCACGTTGCCAATGGGTACTCGTGCCCTCTTGATATGCTCCAGCTGACTTGCCATTGGGCAGGATGCCATTCGAAGAGACTGGAACAAGCGTAGATGGTTAGAAAACGATCTTCCCATAAGTCATTTTTGCTGGCGGCAGCAACATTTAAATTGCACTCCTTCCTGTTCCTGAAGAAACGGGTCAGGGTTTGATCTCTGCCAAGTTAACTGAGCTATGAAACCGCAGACGAGGGGGCTGGCTCTGGTGTTACTGCCCGTTTTCTGGCGGCGGTGGCGTGGCACACCCCACCTGCATGCTCCTCAGCGTTCCTTAGCTCCGACATCGTTCACAAGTTTACACTCAGAGAAGACGGGTTTTCACCAAATTCATAGGGAGTGACTAGCTTAGGCAGAGGATATGTCGTAGCCAATTTTCTAGCCTGTTTGACAGCTGATGCACAAGTATGCCCCATGGCAACCTCCACTGCTTTGCTCTAAATTCACCAGCTCAGAAATGAATGGTGTTTGTTTCCTTTTCTCGCCCATCTCTATCCAGACATGTTCTTCTCTCTTCCCTCTCTTCAGGGTCCAAAATGCTTGTGGTGACATCCAAAACAGGCAAGATGATACGCACAAGCAGAGAGCCAAGAGGACACAACAGTCAGAGAGAAGATGCTCTTCCAGAGGGCAACGCAGGCAGGAGTCTAATTCAGGTTTCTGAATCACTGTCTGAAGGTGCTTGCCTTTCTTCACCACCACAGCTGAGACCGTTCAGATGATCAGCTTCCTGACCTAGACACCACAAGTGCCTGAATGTCAGGGTGCCATCTCCCTCCCCTCTTATCAATCTTGAAAACAATCCTAACCTTTGCCCAGTCCTGTCTCCAAACAAGGGCCCTCTCTCATTAGACAGTTTCCCCCAGACACAGTTGCACAGGCAGGTAACGCTCTATATGGAGACACAGAACATTATGGCAGGAAGGAAAAACACACTAAATCAAGGGGAAATCAGGACCTCCCCCATGCGCTGACTCTCATTAAAAATCCCCATAAAGACTATGATTTTCCAAGCAGGTAATATCTCTTCTCCAAAAGAATTTGAAATGTAACGATACCTCTTGCAACTCAGAAAAACAGTTACCATGGGTAATTAAATCATTCATAATAAAAAAATGACACATTCTGACACGTACAAGGAAAGCGCGAGTGTTTAATACCACACCCTCTGATAAGGAATAAGCAGTTTGCTTATTGTAATATCAGTCTGAGAATTCAGAGCAGCTGATGACAAAGCTTTTGGGCAGAGTGCATCGTAACTGGTTACTTTCACATGGAAAACAGGAAAGCAAACTCACTGAGAGGTCTGCTACCCCAGGCAAGCATCAACAAGCAAAAATAACACACGCACGAGTGGGGGCAACAGGCTGCCCTGAAAAATAAAGTCGAGTTTTGCTGAAGGGAAAAAAAAAAAAAAAAAAAGTATCTTCAGTAATTCAGATGCCATCTGACACACGTGAACTTTAATTCTAGGTTGCTATGTCAGAGCTATTAAAAAACGGGGTTTCTTGTAGCAGTTTGGTGACTTACGCTGTTCTAATTTCAGCCCAAGTTGGCAGAAGAACTGGGAAAAAAAGCAAACAAAATATCTATGAATCCATGTGATCTTATTTTTTTCTAAATAAAAATTAGTTCCCACACATCAAGTCCGATTCTAAAGTGCCACACTCATTTTTGGCTCCTAGCAACTGTTACATAGATCTGGTCCAGACACAGAGCAGTATTTTTGTAAGCATTTCCCCAAAAATACTCTTTTGTCTGCTCCAGTTCAAATTGTATCAGTATGAAGAAGAATAAGGTTTCGCACAAACATCCACCTGTTAAAATGTGAAATTTCATTGAAAATATCCCTGAGATGGCAATTTTGCTACAGCTTCAATCAGCCCCGATAGTTGAGTAATAAAAAGGAATATTCACCCTGCTTCCTCGAGGTACCAAGATTTCATCTCCAAAAGTGACTAAAGATCCAGGCGCTCTATCACATCCCTTTGCCAGCTTTCTCCTATACAAGCAGCTCAATAGGACACACTGTCCTCTACCCTTTACATTTATCATATGTAATATTCTGAAATCATACTTCTAATCAGACATCCGTTTCCCCTCCTGCCCCAGCCCACACCCTGGAAATAGAATAGGCAATTTTTTCTCAAAAATAGAAAGATTGGGGGAGGACGAAATGAAGCCAAAAGCAAACCTTCTCAGGCACAAATTTTGTCTCAAGTTCTTACCATCCTCAAAGGCCACAGCCGCCCAAGGGTGACGTGCCAGCTCTGGGGCTTCTCTGTACGCACCCATCGGCGCGAGGCGGCAAGCATCAGGAACCTTTGGTGAGTCGGTGAAAGAAGAGGCCAGAAAAAAAGTAAATCATGGCTCCAAGGGAGAAGCATAAGCTCACTCTTAGGCATGAGATGATGAAATGAAGTGCCAAACTTCACCCTAATGATATGAATCACACATTTGGCCCTCAGACAAACTTCTTGTCTGGCTTTGCTATTTAATGTGAAAGCATTTTCACTGAGAAATCCTGCTGCACAGCAAGGTTATACTTCTCTGAAATCTTTCACACATTCCACGTAAATACTGAAACAGTCTACCTACCTAAACCACGTAATCTTTGCAAGGGAAACCATACAGCGCAGCTAAGGTTCTTTTACATAACTGATACTCTGAACGCATGAGCATGGATAAGAAGGTATTCTCTGCCTGTGAGCGAAAGCTCATTACAAAGCCAGACTGACTCTGCAGCAATCCATACCGGAGCAGAGACCTGCCAAGACAGGCTCCAGGAGGTTCGTGTAAGCAGGGCCAGCCTACCACCAAACTTCGCTGGCTTTGAGCATCTGCCACCAGTTTCTCCCCGGATGAACCGGTGAGAAGAAAATTTCCTGCACTAACTCACAGTACCACGACAGAGCCACACGAACCAGGGCAATACCAGCACAGGCACTTTACATTAACACTAAACTGCCCTAAAAGCAGAGGGTATTCAGCAGAAGCTAGAAATATCATGATCTCTGAACTTACAAATAAGTGAGTTAAAAGAACACATGGCCAGGTCTTTCCATGATCTGTGATGGAAAGAGGATAAACCAGCAATGATGTTTCAGAGGTCATGCTTAAACGACTCAGGAGTCCCCACTCCATTTACAAAAAAAGACAATTAGCAGAGAGACACAGGAACCAGCCTGCAGTAAGAGAAGCGTGAGCACAGCACATTTTGGCAGCCCTACGCCAGCTTTAATGGGGTAACTGTCAGGTAACAGCAGCATCACGGTGACAGAGTGAAATGGGAGCTGCTTAATCTCCTGGGATGGTGCTATTACATTGAGCACAGTGGTTTAGTTATCTTCACATGGTGAAATGTTACTCTGCTATTTTGTTCAAGACATGAACAAGTCTAACACGGGTCTTTATTTGCTGTAGACATACTCCTATCTCTATCCTGTGAAAATGTTCTCTAGTGCTGTCAGTGCTAGGACCTGGCAATACAATTTCTTCCTATAAGGAAGTCAGGCTCTGACAAGAGCTAAATAAATTCCAACTAAAATGCAGGATGCGTGCCTCTGTGAAAGCTTTTTCTCAAGAGTTCCTAAGAATCGGTATCTGGAAGGGAAAGCAAGAGGGGAACATGGAAAAGGAGAAGAGAGGGAGCAAGAAAAGAGGGGATGATATCATTTCACTGTAGGAAGAGCAGAAGAGATGGGACTGAATGAGCATACACCGCATGCTGAACATGCTATAGCACTACAGTAAGTGCCAAAAAAATGTGACAGATACAGGGGATACAAAAATACAGCACGTTCCCCTTAATTGCATGCTATTTTGGTGGCAAACAAAAAAGGATAAAAAAAAAAAGTTAAAAACTTACTTCTTCCATAAACTGGATTTGTAATAAAAGTCAGGGCCTTAGGTTCGTCAGAGTTCAACGTGTTGGCACTCCCTCGCCCAGAGAGGTAGGGAGCACAGCACCAGCTGCCGTCCTCACGCCGTTCCTTACCTGAGCTTTCCCTTTTCCTAGCGTAAAGTACCGGGGAGAGCCACACTCTGAACTGGCAGCTACACGTTGTCCATGGAGAGGAGGCATGAACTGGGCAGGAGCTGCTTACAGGCACGCAGCTGAAGAAACTGAGTCTGATTAGAAACTGAAGGGACAGACCGCACGCACAGCCAACAAGCCAGCCCTGCAACAGAGCCCTCAGGCCAGCAACAGCCCCAGAGAAGACCCTCTTATTCCCACAAACACAGCTCTTCCCTCTAAAAATGTGTTTAGAGATGACGAACCCACCACCCTCTCCAAGGGTTGACATTCCCCTAGATTCCCGGGTTTACTGTTGGCTTTTACCTCCTGGCCAGAGGCTTGAGTAGGGGAACCAGCATCCAGGCTGACCTCCAGGTTAGCAGAAGGAGACAGAAGTGGGGCTGGTGCTTCTGGCAGTCCCCATCCCCAAGAAGGTCTCAAAGGGCTTTCCCTATACAATCGCTGGGGAGAGCCACACGGACAAGGCTGCTGGAAGGGCTGGCCTCACCCTGAATTGCTATTACTTTGTTCCTCTCTCCCAAAATACCTGCTGGAGCCTAAGCATGCTTCTCTCCTTGGCTCTTTGTAATCCTTGCTTGCATCTTTTGTCTACAGATGTCAATATATTCCCTCCTACTCTTTCCACAGAATGATGCATAGGCACAAGCCTTTATTTTTTTTCCCTTCTCCAATTTCCACCTCTCTTTCAATCTATCAAAGTACTTCTGGTCCTCTCACCATGTCCAACACAGAACAGTGCTACATTTTTAGCACACAGTACTTAATCTCACCATTTATGCTTTTCTTTTCATTTGGTCTACTACATTTAGGGAGAAAACATTTCCATTAATGGACGTGGTGTTAATTCAAAGCCAGGAATTTTAGTATCCTGAATGCCAAATTCTCATGACAATATCACTCTTCTACAAAAAGAAACTACATTAAATAGGAAAAAAATGCACATACGTGCACGCACAGCTTGGTGCAGAGTGAGAAACCGTAGGAACAGAGTCCTCAGGAGGAGAAAAAACGTTGGCCTGAGCTAGGCAGAGAGGCTGCAACCAGGACCCCTGCCCGGGCGGACGCTGCTGCTGCTCAGACGTGGCCATGCCACTATTTGGGCATGTCTACGCTGTCTTACTCCACCTGTGCTAGTACACCGCATGCCTCACGCTGCTATACAGTTATTTTAACCCAACGCTGCTGCGAGCTAGTTAGCCTTGCTAAAAGCCAAGATGGTCAGGATTAGTAATTAGCGCTTTGTCACTGAGGAAAGCACCATGTTTTTGTAGCCGCCTTGGTTGAAGCTTTCCGATCACAATCCCACAGCCACCTTCGTTTAAGAGAAGTCTAAGCACTGCTTTGGCTCGGGACAGACTGCAACTGTGGGAGGTGTAAAAGCCGGCCCAGACCCGGTTACAGGGAAGCCGCTGCGGAAACCCCAGGCAGCACCCGGAGCCCTGCCAGGGTGGTACAAGCGCGAACAGGAGAGAGGCAAAACCGACTGTCACTGCCAGGATTACAGTCGTGCGGAGCGGCGGGAGGCCATTAGCACAGGCAGCTCGTGCTCCCACAGGGAGGATAACACCCTTCTCCTTTAACACCTCCAACGCTTCATGGTGGGCACAGGGCACTACCCCTGATTTTCAGCCGCCGTAGTAAGACGGTCCTCCTACAGCTTACACCCCGTGGGCATTCTTCCCTCCCAGGGGCTGGCAGTTTGTCTCAGCAGCAGACAGTACAGCGTCCTCCAGGAGCGCAGGAGGTAGAGAAAGGTGAGAAGCAGAGGACTGCTGAGCTAGACCCATCCCCTCCTCACTCTGCCCATGCACGCACCCATCACAGGCAGTGGGGGCAGATGGAGAGGTGGCCTGGGAGAGATAATGGTAGAGCATATCCGTACTACATTCACTGTTAGGATGCTCGACAGCAAGGGAGAACAAGTTTAGCCTCCTATATTCAAGGCATATGTTGCCTCAGACCTATAAAAGCAATAGCAGCAATACTTTACATAGAAGAATGGAAGAATCAAACAAATTGAGCAGTTACGCAAATTCTGTGCAGATGTCTCAAAAAATAATAATTTATACCACAGTGAATACTACTTTGTTATTGTGTTTTCTGCACACTTTTTCCGTATAGACATTGAGTACAGCATTTCCAGCGATATACATGGATTTTAGTATCGTCTACATATGGAAAGTACCAAGATAATGGGCACCTTTGAAATATGGCAAAGGAACAAGACAAGATGCTGACTGGTTAGTGCAATTCTTGAAACATCAAGTATTCCTTCGAAGTATCCGAAGACCTTACTGGATAATATAATTATTGCATTAAGAAAAAAACATTAAAGATTGTATTTATTCAGGGCAGGAGCTTCAAGAACACCTGGGTCATCGGACAAAGCAACAATTTCAAGTGCTTACAGTCCTTTTCCTTTTCTTCTGCGACCTATAAACTGTTAAAACTTTTCATCAAAACATATTTGCTGACCATTCACACACACAGAAATGATGGTTGCATCGCTTTGGCAGTGTCCAGACAAACACACGAGCCGCTGGGGGATGTGCAGGCAGACCGGGGCAGATGCCTGGTCTTGCTGCTCATTGCTTGTATTAATAGAAATGTTCTCGCTCTTAACAGCACCGTGAATCACTGTGTCATCTTCAATCTTTGAAGAATGCCTGACTAAAGTTCAACTACGATAAACTCTGTTCTAGTCCTTTTTGGTATAGACTTTAAAGGAGAAGGAGCTACATTCTTACGCACCGCAGCACTGAGTATATGGTTAATTACAGTCGGCTCCACTTTCCAGTTATTTTCATTTTTATTTTGCATATAAAAATCAATTTTTTGTACATATTATAAGCACCCTACCTCTGAATTCCCTGGACAGGTCACGGACAACAGCAGCAAAGTAAGTTTAAACAGGAAAATCATTTGCACAAGTGCCGTGAGAAGTCAGAATAGCTGTACCATAATGAAAACGTGTTGGAATGAATTCATTGCCATCTGTCTTTATTTTGCTAACCAGCTCAATCAGACACCACAAATACACTCAAACATGAGAAAAATATTTAAATTATTTGTGCTACATCCTTTTTCAACATGTAACTCTCAGTGTCACTGTTTTTATCAGTATCTCAGTGTCAATGTTTTTATCAGTATTGAATGTCCATCAATAGCAGTGAATTCATTCGTGTACAGCCTTCGGAATGTACTTAGGCAACTCACAAATCCACATTATCAGCATAATGGAAAAAAGCCCCCAGTAAAAGTTACGATATTACAAATATTTTAAAGGTATTCAAGGAAGCATGACGAAAAATACCAAAAGAAACATCGCTCCTCAGTGCCAGAGTAATTGAAAATCCCTACAGCTTTTGTAATTGTTGGATAGGAAAAAGCTCAAAGCAAAAGTATCTGGTAGTTCTACCACAACAGTTCTCATGCAAAGCACAATCCCATAGAGTGAGGAGGAAATTATGGGGAAAGAGGCAAACTGAGGAAAGAAAATGGGCTGTAATAAAAATACAGAAAACAATAAGGCAAAAATATCTGAAAACAATTAATGGAAGAGGAGGAAACAAACGCTGAGCTCTGCCCTCTGCGGAGCTGCAGGACGGTGCCCTGGAAGCCAGACTCTCCCCAGACCCCGTCCCTCACCCACGTGCCTCCACGGGCAGCCCCAGCCACTCCTGATCCACGTTCCTGATCCAAGGGCAGGAAAGGGGCCAGCGAGGATTGTTTTGAGGGGAGACCACACTGCCCAGAGACACTCCTGGGGAGATGAGGATTACTGGACAGGGTCAGCCTCAGCAGCTGCCCAGAGGCAGCTCATTTCTCTCCATCCTTCACACTGAAGGATGGCTTCGACCCTTCCAGCATCCAGTCCAAGGAAGCAGAGCTACAGCAAGTGCCATCCCTCCAAACAGGTCCCGCACCACGCTTGGCTGCCTGCGCGTCCATCCACGCAGCCACATGCGGCAACCTAACCCGCACAAGTTTCATTGGCTGCCAATGGGACTCAGCGGCAGACCGCGGCTCCGCAGAGCCCGAGGTGGGAGTTAATGCTCAGGAACTGGTACAGAGTGAAGGTTCACAGCACATATCTGCTCCAGAGCTTGGCTTATGTCAAAAAAAAAAAGCATAGCATTATAAAGGTGAAATGCATCCCCTCCTCCCAGCACAGCACCACGCCGCTCCAAAGTTGCTTTCTTGAGCACCAACAGGGCAGTTACCAGCACCAAGCAAACATCAAACCTTCCTCACACAGACCCACCTTCCTCTGCTCAGCGCTCCTGATCCACTGGGCCACCAAAGCAGGGCAAATCGTCAGCAAAGGAAAGCAATTAAAGGATGCAGAATGAAGGACTCCTAACAGCAAGCAGGCACACACGTGCGCGCTCACAAACCACCCGGCATGGCCCGGCATGACAGATGTCAACAGTCCTCCCTCCGCAGAGGGCTCGCTGGCAGAAACACAGCAGCCAGAGCGTAGGCAGAAAGCAAAACCCTGCTGCTTCCGTGGAGCCGCTGCCTGTGCTGGCAGCTGCCTGTGAGCCAGGGCACGAGGCAGCACGTCTCGCTCCCCGGTACAAGTGATTTACAAGGGGAGCAGATGATGAAAACCCCCGGTGCTTGGTAGTTCAGATGCCTACTCCACACCCAGTGCTAGGAAAGGGGACCAGAGTCCCTAGGGAACATCTGAAAGGTAGAGAGCTGCTCATTAGTGGTTATTTAGGGCAAGAGGCAATGTGTCAAGTTGTCCCTGTATGAGACTCCTTGTAACAGGCTTCTGTTCCCAGCTCTCGTTCCCCTCCGCCAGCCTCGCAGACGTGAAATGCTGCTGCTGCCGCAAACAAGAGAGAACTATCAGGACTGTTGACAGCAACAAGCAAATTTCGTGCGGCACACTGTACAGCTGCAAGTGTGCTAGCAGAGGAAAAATCAGCACTTCACTGAGGTTCATGACTTTTACAGTGGAAACACATGAAGGACAGCTCTGTTGACTCTTGGCATTTTTGCTTTTTTTTTTTTAGTCTTTTTTCCCCGTGTCTGTATTTTCCACCATGTAGGCAATACTAAATTTGGAATTCTTCAGCTGAGCACAACAGTAAAAACATGTAGTCCTCTAATGCTGCCTTTTGTGAAATCTCCGAGTTTCTGGCACAGCATCTTGCTAGCACAGGCTAGGGATACAGAGAATTCTTCAACACAACCTAGAGACTAAATTTATTTTATGTAAATAAACATTTCAAAATAACTTGGACTAGCGGCTGGAGCTATGCCATCAGGCACCCCAGAATACAACCACCACTGCCAGGCTGAACGTGAGCAGCTGAACCCCAGCGTGAAGCAAGAGCTCCCACAAGAGCCAAACAAAACACTGGACCAGCACCTGCCTGGGACACTGACCTTGTTGGATAGATAACAGAAAGCTTCCCTAAATAAGTCGGAGAGGAAAGTCAGCATGGCTTCTGACATCCAAAAAAATCAAGCACAAGCCACACAGGGCCACTCGGAGGAGAACAAAGATCACAAATATGTTGCTACTGGAAGGAAAGATCCAAACATCTTCCTGAAAAGGAACTGCGAAAGCAAATCAAGAAAAGAAAAAGAAAACCTAAAACATCAAAATACCTAAAACAGAAAGAAACATCAGAAAGAGCTTACTTCATTGAAAACTCTCTGTAACTCACAGGCTGATAAATTGACATCTGGGAGGGTATTTGTTTTTATCCCTCCAGCAGTTTAGCACTGATCTCTAGAAGACTTCATTCACTGCTTCAGCTGTAAACCCCATTTGCCGTCAGCAGACCAAAGACCATGCTCTGTCAGGTGAAGGATGTTCGAGTCTGGGAAGTCCAGCCCAATCTAGGTGGAGGAGATTCTGAACAACGCGGCCGGAGAGCCACTCGGGTCTCTTTTTCATCTAAATCCTTCATCAGGGAATAAGTCTTTCAGCATCCTTTCCTTTACAGAAAACTCAATTCAAAATGACAGAGATTAAATGAAACACCTCCCATTTGAAGAAAGCAAAGGTCAAAGAAGGTTTCAATCTCCAGATTAAAAATAATAAGTAGCTCTAGCCCCTACACTGATTTAATTCTAAAGAGGTAATTAAAAAGTGCTCTACACAGAAAGACTTACAAAGCAGGCTTGCAAACTGAATACCCAGATGACTGCACGCCAGAAAGCCGCGCACACGGTATGAATAACGGGATGGCCGAGGGCTGTTCCAGTTTGACATTTTTCTTTATCCAGACAGGGGGTTGATGGAAACCACAAACACAAAGAGGATATCTGGTAAGGGAGCGCTCATTATGAAAAGATGGCTTAAGATGCAGATGTTGAAGACTGGAATATGCCCCAATCCTCTTACAGAGGGTAATTCCCACAGCCCTTGTGCCCTGAACGTCCCCTCACAAGCTCTTCTTGCTTTTGCAATATAGCTAGTTTAGCTTCTAAAAAACAGTCTTCCAGAAGTATGGAAAAAACAGGATTTGCACAAAGGCTGTGAGAGGCAGGCTGGTGTGTGTAACTTATTATGTACGTGGACGTGAGGCAAGCACGAGCAGAAGTTATCCACTGTAAAATATTCAGTACCAGCCCATTATCAGATGCTCTCATCACGATAACAGCCTCCCAGCAGAGATTGGGGTATTAATATTGGTACGTTGATAGCTTCCTCTAATAACTTTGGCCTAAAAACATAAGCCGCTTTTACATTTTTAATTACAACTGGATTTTATTCTGGGCCTATAATCCTTTTCCAGCAATTGGATTAATGCAAATAGCAATTTAAAGTAAGGAGGGAAAAAAAAATCCAGTGAAAGCAAAACCACCCTGGCCCGAGGAGCCCTTCACCACACCGGGACTCACGGAGCGAGGTCAGCGCGGAGCTTCATCAGCTCCCGCCAGCCACTACTACCATCTGCAAGACTGAGCTTTGGGGGGGGGGGGAACGTCCCAGGTCCCCTTGGAAAAATACCTGGAAGTAAAGCACTGCTCTCGCAGTACTCCCTGCACTGATACACAGTCATTCAAACATCAGAAACTATTTTTCATCTCATGTCGGGTCTGTATTTATATTAATGAAGACTCAGGGCAGGCAATGAGACAAGGCTACTGAGCCAATACCACCATCTCCTAATATAACTACTGCTCCATCAGAGTTTTCCATGGCCTAGGAAATTTTTTTTTCTTCTTTCTGTTCAGAGAGATGTCTCTGCACACTGTATACCAAGCCTGATGAGGGGACACAGAACAAACTCGGAGGAAAAAAAGCTTTGCTAGGTCTGCGGCTCCTGGAGCACCTTGCAAGCATGGTAAATGAAACAAAGCACTACGTATTATAATTACCATCATTTATGCAATAAATCCGATGCAGGAAAGCACCTTTCATCACTCTTGGTTGTAGCACGGCTGTACACGAAGACCGCAGCACACAGCCCGCTGCACAACAGCGAGAGCAATATCGGCTCTGGGGGAGAAAAACCTCTCCTGCAGCCTTTAGCCATTTTATTTGGTCTTCTCCCCAGTGTAAAACAAACAAGTAATAACACAAAACACCGTCATTAGTAATCCTATGAAAGGCAAAGCTCCTAAAAACTCCCACTAGATGAAATAATGCTTTCAGTTGCAACTGGAATAATACATAGTGCAGTTCCCCCGAGACAGCCCTTTGTTAGCGTTTCCCCACTGTCAGTGAAAACATGTCCCATACCAGCACCCCTTTTAAATTTAATTTCAGCACAGTGAAAGAATCACAGTTGTCTAATGCAGTTCCTGTTCTTGAACAGGACTTCAGGTCTAGAAAACAGTTTTTGGCCCACTACAGATTCAGATTCCATCCAGTTAAGAATGGACTATCATTTTTGCAGACTCCACAAGTCACTTTAGGTGCAATATTTGCCCTTGTGAAATTCTTTGCTTTTAAATATCTAATTCCTTGTATTCTAGCACTTATGAGCATAACTACTATTCACACAAACGTTCAGTTTGTCAAAATCACTTAATGAAAAACCTCGTCATTTCAAAGTGCCAATTCATGGCAGAGCGAACACGGAATGTGGCTCTGCATTTGCTGGTGCAGACGGGTAACTGGAACTGCCCGAAATAAAATTCAACAATTAAAGCACTTGCCCTGAGCTAATATTTTAAAAATACTAGAATAAAAATTACAGAGTTTTGTATTAAAAATAAACCCAGAAGATTCAGTTTTCTTCGCTTTTTTGCTTAAAAAAAAAAGTTTATACAAGATTTACACAACATTTTCCTGTTATATCAAAAGGTCATTTTTCCCCCCAAACTCTAAGCAATAGAAAAAAAGCACAGAATGTGCCAAAAAAACCCCCCAAACCCACAACAACAATGTCAATAACAGAATACATGAATCGAAAATGAATCACCTCACTATCAGGGGCCAAAATTAGATTCCTGCCCTATTTAAGTCCTGCTAATATATTTCTTAGTGAAGGGCTGGAGAAATGCAATGACCCTGCGAGTGCTTGCCACTGCCTTCCGTTCACTGATGAGCTGTACCCGCAACACAAGTTTTGGACCCCATCTCATACCCGAGAATAGTATGCATGCACAACAAATAAATAAATTTTTAAATCCTAAAAAAACCCCAAACAAAACCAAACACACACACAAAAAAAAAACCCCCAAAAAACCAAAACCACCCCACATTTCTTGCAGGTATTTTATCAGGCGTAAATTGAGCTCCATGATGTCCACATTGCATGCGCTGTGTATGTGACAAATACACACAGCATGTACAATGAGGACACTATAGAGCCAGAGCAGAGAGGACACAGCAAGTTGCTTCATAAAGGAAAATCAACGTCTGGTGGCCCAAGCATTGCGGCAGTGCTGGGAACTGGTCTCTACTGGAAGAAAAGTTAATGCAGACAAAAGCAATCCCAAAGATTTAATTGTAGAGGGAAATAACTATTTCAAATCTGGTAAGTTAAGAGAAAGGGAGTACGTCAAAAGGCCTTGTAAGAAGAAAGTGTACAGGAAATAATCTTAGTTTAATTGCAATTATCAATATATCAGTCTAATGGTTCTGCGGTGTTACTGGAAGCCAACAGATTTAGCAGTGCATTAACCAGAAGTTTTAAAAATGGCTGCACTTGCATTTTTTTTTTTAAACACTTGTTCTATTACATGGATCTTTAAAAACACATTATTGATAATTGCTAGGAACTTTCTGCAAAATACAAAAATTTGTCCCAACCCTGTCAACTGCAAAGTATTTCAAAACCTTTTGTAAAACAGTGCTAAAAGTATACTTTCAGAAGCTTTGTGCTTCAGGCTTACTATAAAACTTCCTTTATTAAAGCCCACAAATGTTTTTATAGCTATTGTAACTAGGTATTTATAGAATCACAGCAGAAAAGATGGGCTGGAGACGTATTAGCAATCTCTGACAAAAGATCAAAATGCAATAGATACATTAATAAAGTTTAAAATAAAAAAGACCAGCAAAAATAAGATTAAAAATAAAGCAATACCACAACGCGTTTCCTCCTTCCATCACTCACTTTGTCACTGACAACACGAGAAAGATGAGATTTTCCGCATGCCCTGAGGGCTCACAGAACTGTTCTTCCTGGCATTAGGGTAGTGGCACGGTGGTTTCCAAATGAAATTTCTCCTATAAAAGAAATATTTTCCAGAAATGTCTTCCCATTAGGAAGTTGTCTCCTCCTTTATCCTAACGGAGAGGTATGTCATACAGAAAGCAGTAGAGTATTCTTAGCCTCACAATATTTTCAAAACCATCATCTGTTGCCAGCTTCAGTCCTCTCCTCAAATATTAGGAGAGCAGGTCAGAAACGAACAATTCATAAGATTCTTCATAGTTAATATTAGGTTCTTGCTATTTCCCCACCTTCCAGAAATTGCTTTTTCATTGCATTTTCTGTTTTAACTGCCATTACTTAAATTAAAAACATACAAGCATCTTTGTTTCACAGATGAGGAACTTAAGCTAGAGAATTTAATTTTCTTACTAGTCATCACTACCTTTTTAAATATTCTTCAAGAAAGCTTTGAGCACACTTAGCAGCCTGCATATACATTCACAAATCTGAGTCCCCGTATGATAACACGGCACATCTATTCTCATACTCTTCATCATAGTATAAACAGTTTATCTCAATCGAGCCTGTTTCTCAAGTCAAGGATAACCCTTTACCTGAACCAAGGTCAGAACTGCAGGAGCAAAGGCAGAACCCAGCTTTGTTATGCAAACACAATCTTGTTCAATAGTTGGTTTAATTCAGTTTTTCTAATAATGGAGAGATCCTAACTCATTGCACTCATATGTTGCTATGGCAGCATAACATATAGTATAGCAGTTTCCTATGAATCCGGTCAGATGCCAAAATGCAATTCTTCTTCCCAAGCATTAATTCACGGAATGGTAAACAAAGTCAGATTAAAATTCTTCCATTCATAACAAAGGAAGTAAAAAGTGCAAGTTTCCTATTCTTGACCTAAAGGAACTGCTTGGCCATTGTAAAAATAACGTTCACTGGAGTTTCAACTAATCTCAAATAGACTGTGTGTTCAGCAAAATAGCAATCTTCATTGATACCCTTCACCAGGTCAACGAACCATGCCTGTTCTTGGTTCAAAGGCAGCCTCTGCCAGGGGCTGCTGAAAATAGAAAATCCAAAACGGAGCCTCCTTTCAGCAGCTACTGATCCTTACAGCTACCTACCTGGACCACATAATGCTAGAACCAACCTCCTGCAGAGGCAATTGTTAGTAACGCACAGCATTTAGACCAGAGAACATCTGTCCTTCACAAAGCCAACGTCCCACACAGACTTGTCATACTATCAGACAAGGTAGTCAATTTTTTATATTAGATCAATTAAGTAGCTGAAATCCACACTCTTAAAATGAAAAAAATTGTAAAGAACCCATTACTGTCTACATCATCTATTTCTGTATATCCTTCAGGAAAAGGCTCACATGCTTATAATAAACAGAGGCTGCATCTCTGCAAATCAGTAAAATACAGAAGATGATTCAAAGAGTCCAGAAAGGTTTGCTAGAAGTACAGAACCGATACCACGTTTTGTGTGCCAGCACCAGGGAAGCGGCTCCCTCTTTCCTCCAGGAACATCTCTCAGGAATTCAAAAATTTCGGACTGCATCTTCGTAAAATGCAGAAAAGATGGTGTTCTCTCTTACCAGCCCTCTTGGCAGAAAAAGATTGAAATTTATGTCAAGTATAGGCATATGTAATTACCCAAATATATTTTCTATATCAAGCTGATAATAGGTCCTATTCAATATCCATTATATTAGAATGAACAAATACAACCACTGAATGCCAGAAGTACATTCAGAATATTTAAAGTTTCATATCGTGAAGCCACTGACAATTTTTGAAATGCTGAATTATGAATCCTTTAACACCTCAGGCTCAAGGAACAGAAAAGGATGATAAACTATACAGGTTAGGAGCTAATTTTAAAGGTCATTTGAAAACTTTTCATATGTTTCCATAAACTACCAGAAGGACAGAAATGAGAACAAACCAAGGACTTCAATATATATTAATCCATCATGTTGCCACATACAGTATCAGCTTTTCAGTTATATAATGCCTATGCACATTCAGTTTCTAATTTTATAAAAGAGGCAGGTCTTCTTATTATATCTAAAGAGCATATCCATCTACAGGGCAGATTAACCATTCAGTTACTCCCAAACCTGTTTGTCAGTCACTCACGATCAGATTGCTAACACTATTTGGCACTCACACAACTTCTTTCTCTGAACAGCTTTATCAATGTTACAGGGACGCCGATCTTTTCCTTTTTTTCTTTTAATAGAATAAGGAAAAACCTGAAAGGCTTCCATTCCACTGCATATCAACGTGTGCCGATACATACCTGGTATGTGCCCAGCAACTGGCCTCTGGAAAGCAGAGGCTTTCCAGCCCAAAACTGGAGATGGGGCACAGTCAGGCATCTGCATTCAAACTCCAAGTGGCAGGGAGCAAATGTACCCAGAGCAACTGGAGAGGGGTCACAGAATTGTAGAATAGTTTGGGTTGGAAGGGACCTTTTAAGGCTATCTAGTCCAACCCCCCTGCAGTGAGCAGGGACATCTTCAACCAGATCAGGTTGCTCAGAGTCCTGTCCAACCTGACCTGGAATGTTTCTAGGGATGGGGCATCCACCACTTCTCTGGGCACCCTGTATCAGGGTTTCATCACCCTCACTGTGAAAAATTTCTTCCTTCTACCTAGTTGAAATCTTCTCTCTTTTAGCTTGAAACCATTACTCCTTGTCCTATTGCTACAGGGTCCCTGGGTTAGAGACAGCTCCAAAGTGGTATCTCAGACCTACCCTTCAACCTTGAGCTAAAAGTCAAAGCTCCAGCACCCCTAAAAAACTCGTAGCATAAGGGCACGTGTGAAAGAGTCCGGAAAGCCAGGAGAAGGCTGTGATCTCTCACCCATGGTGAAAGAGTTGATGCACGGAGAAAAATACCATCTGGCAAGGGAAAGGTGGCAAAGGTTGCTGTCAGCATAAGCTTCAGAGCTGCTGATGACCACTGCAAGATGGCTGTTGGAGTACAGTATTTAGAAAGCCATCAAGAGCTGGTCATTTTGATCTTCCACGTAGTGCAGCGATGGCAGTGATACGGGCTCCCAAGGATTTTCTGATCTCACCCTTACTGATCACCATGTGGCCTTGTTAGACTCAGCACTTACACTGTGCTGTTAAATGGCACCAAGACTCCTGTTTTACAACGTTGACTTTCAGAGTGGTCCATCTGCTTAAAGCTGCTCATACTTCCTGAACTGAAGAATTATTTTAAAAGAAGGAGAATTATTAATGAAAACTGGAAAACTAACATAAAACTCACTTTTCTTCCAGGGCATGAATCCAAAGTCTAATAGTTAATATTTCCAAGCATCACTTGAGCCAGCTCCAATTTTACTAATTAATGAGCAGCAACGCTCCTTACCCTTGAAAGCATTCTGGCAACAGAAATCCCCAAACCCAGCTTTGAAGAGGAGGTCATGCCCAGCCTGTCACTGACTCAGATGGACACACCTGGTCTCCAAAGCTTAGGGGAGCATTTTTTCCTCTTCAAACCAGTGCAAAGCTTACTTGGAGGGCTGCGCCACGGCATCTGCTCTGGGACAGAGTGCAAGCCAGCTGTCCTCCTAAAAGAGGAGTTTATCCATGCCCTGAGGCCACACTGTGGCCTTCCACCCCACAGTACTCCACCCATCACCTGGGAGCGGGGACGGGGAGACACTTGCACTCTTCTCTTTCGAGGTTCTGCAGCGCTCTTACCTGCCTGCACATGTATTAGGTGGCACTGTCCTCTAGGAGATGCAGCTACTCAGGGTAGCCCATCTTTTATGAAAACATGTCATTTCACATAGAAAATATTGTCACACTAAATAGAAAGAAAACTGATTATTCTGAGATCAATCTAATTTTCTTTCTGCAAACAAATATTAAAAAACGAGGACTGTGAATGCTAAAACAATTCTAATTTCTGCAGTGGAATTTGAACAGACTGTTATGAGTAAACAGGATTTCAGATAACTTTTTTTTTCCCCCCTCTAAACTCCTGTGCTATCAAGTCTTGTTAAAAATTCCACAGAAGCCAAGTCCCTAATAGTTTTTGTCTTTCTGGGATTTTATTAGACCTAAAAACAAAGTGACTTTTGCATAAATAATTTCATCATACTACAAAGTATCAGCTTGAGTTCGCTTCCAAAAAACAGACAAGTATTTAAAATACTTTACTCAGCTATCAGGTCTATCCAGCCCCCAACATTGTTACCATTATAAAGCCTCACAAAATCACCAGGCAAATACAAGCAGCCACTTCTTCCAATCACAGCACGCCCTGATTTCATTTTCTTCAGCCACATTTCTTGTTCTAAAATAAAACCACAAGCTTCCTGCAGAAAGTTACCACAAACAGGGAGCAAACAGGACCACAATAAAAACTTTCTTCCAACTTCACGCACACGCACACCGGCAGGACCAGAGCGTGCTCAGCCCCCATCTGAAGTCTGGCTTATGACGCTATCAGAAGTTACTACTCTCAGAAGAAATACCTGACAGATTCAGCACAGCTCATGGATCACAGATGTTCACAAGTCAAAACAAACGGACTCGGAATTTACAGTGCTCTCCACTTTCAGTACAGGAGGCAAGGCTTTAATAGACCAAAAGCAGGAGAAAGCAAAGTCTCTGCTCTTCAAGCAGAACCTATGTGCCATCTTGTACATGTGGAGAGCAGTCAGATTTTAAATGGGCAAAGCAAAACAGCAGAAAACATAAAATAAAGCTTCATATCCACAATAACCATTCTTTTACAGAGCATGACAACCAGGTACTAACAATGTGAGCTACATTACAAAAAGTTAGTATCTGAGCATCTAGCAGCAGGGTATATGCTGGGTAAGAGACCACAGCTGTGAAATTTGGTTGAAGAGAATAGTGAAAGCATTGAGGAAGTGCATAATCTTTAAAAAAAATCTATTCCTGCACAACAGGAGAGCTCGAGCACATGTTTTCACTGAACAATTCAAAATGACAGTAAGGAACACAGAGAGACGTCCCGCAAAAACGCCCTTCTTCAGAGCATAAAGCACCACACAGGGATGGAGGTGCCTGGCTCAGATACTTCGTGCCTTGGCCCAAGCCTCACAAGGGCTGGGGCAAGAATCACCGAACTCCCTGCAACATTGCCCACGTTTGGTCTTCCCATTTTGCCTTCTCATTGCCAGTCTGCACCTGCCACCACGCTACAGCCAGAGCGACACGGAGATGGGACACGTCAGCTGGAGAAGCTGGGTGACGCTCATCAAAGAGGG